>NC_079899.1:4392469-4600977 GCF_024868665.1 Triplophysa rosa
GTTTCTAACGACAAATGCTAGTAGTGTAAGGCTATTACAACGCATTAAGCCATACATCTCTCTATACACCGGGTTCGCTTTAAAGGGACTCGAAAGGACTCGAAACTCAAACTGTAGGACTTGGGACTTGACTTGAGACTTGTCGGTCTTGACTTGGGACTTGACTCGGGACTTGAGGGCAAAGACTTGAGACTTACTTGTGACTTGCAATACAATGACTTGGTCCCACCTCTGTACATTATCATGACGGACCATGCTAATGCTTATCGATCACTTGAAGAACGTTAATTTCACAATAACTGCAAAATTACAACTAACCATTCGGAAACATCCTGTTCAATTCTTAAGGTTGTCACTTCTTGTGTCTCTCCATCAGTGTCAGACTCCGGTTCGTACATATAGGGCTGAACACCACTAACAACTACTGACATTTTGATGTTTTGTTTTGGCCGGTAACTTTACGCATAAGCACGAGTTCCTGAAACTCCGCCCTCCTCTGGAGAGTGGGCTGGGATGAAAAGCTCATTAACATTTAAAGAGATACAAGCAAAATCGGTGCGTTTTTACACACACTCAAAAATGGGCAACTTCAACATTCTATAATAAATGATTTGTTGGGTATTTTGAGCTAAAACTTCACATACACACTCTGGGGACACCAGAGACTTATTTCACATCTAGTAAAACCATTCGAACAACCTCTCCTTTAAACTTACATTTATACAAAACTATGCTCCAACGGGCTTTTCGGCCGCCATTTTATTTTTTTGAGCTTGAGCCTTCTCGACCAATCACTTTCCTCGCATGTTGTTATGGAAACGACAGGTCTCTGTCAGTGGTTAGCTGTGAAAAAGGAGCTTGATGTAGGTCGTTTTTTTTCAGAAAAGGTGAGCTTTTTTCAACCTCATAAGACGCTTTTGCGCTGCAGAAAAAGACGCAGGCGCTGGCGTTTAAAAAGGCGCTCAGGACGTTTTTTGAAAACACGGTTTACTCCACAGGATTACAATGTAAAACAGATGCTAGCAGCTTCAAAAAAGAAGTTAAATCTGAACACGGCCTAACTGTACAGACTTTAAAAGCTGCGATCAGACAAACAGAAAGTTTGGTGGGATTCCCCTATTCGCTAGCTGCACAAGATGGTGCAGGTGAGCTTTTGGGACACCAGTGTCGGCAGAAAAGTAAAAGCATTATATCAGTGATGTGACAGAAAATCCTCTTTACATTGCTGAGTACTTTGTTAAGCCAAAACAATTTGATAAAATGGCAATAAAGGCTGGTGTTGTTTTCTACCAGTCTACACAACTCCCCGTGTTTCTCCCCATATCACCATCTTCTTTAAGCAAAATAACAAACTCGAATTTACTGCGCATACTAGTAGAAAAGTTTTATTTCTTTGATTTAAATCAGCATTACAAGTTCTCTATGATGAAAGTCGGACAGATTAAATATTCTGCATTGTCTGCAAAAGTGAAACTCATTGTCAGACAGCACCAAACATAACTTACAGGTGAGGGATTTGACAATTGTGTCATGTTCTTTGAGAAGAGCTTCACTGATTTGCAACTTGATTGCATCGTACTCGCTTTGAAAGAGTATTAATACAGTCATGATCAGGTGGCGTTTGTATTCCAGTCATTGCGGAGTCAGGTGACTCAGACGGGGATAGCTCCCATAAATAAATGCTTTTTATGCTTTTCTTAGTCCCCCAACTGTCAAAACAAAATCATCTCTTTATAACTACACATGCTAGTTTATGTATAAATGAATTGTATATACGGATTTTGGTTAACCACATGAGTATGGACTATAGAATCAATGATGAGAGAATTTTTTTTTTTTTTTTATTATTCCATTATATCGAGTTGTTATGGCTTAACTAAGAATTTAGCAATGTAAAGAGGTTTTTCTGTCATATTGCTGATATATTACTTTCTTTTTTATCTAAAAACACCCATATTTGCTGGCCAAAAATCCTCCTTTTCCCATAGGCATACGTTATATAACCGGGAATTTGTCTGCAGACACTGGCATCCCAAAAGCTCACTGGCGCCGTCTTGTGCAACTTGCCCATTATCTTAAGTAAATAGAAATTGAAAGGAATAAGTTAATCACACATACAGGACACACTCTTCACGGTCTTTAAAGGGGTCATGACATGACAGACCAAATTTCCCTTGATCATGTATTGGTATCGTTAGAACAGGGGTTGCCAACTAGCAGACTACAGTCCCAATGCGGACCATAAGATGCGTCCGTCCGGACCGCAAAGCTTTTTGACATAATGAAATAAATAAACGCCAAACGCTATTTTCTAATGCAATCAAATTTATACCAGGCACATCAAGGGCCGCTCAGTAGTAGTTTGGGTCCTACGGCGGCACGGACAGTTATGCGCACTGTTGCTACATTCAGACGTCGTGAATTGAAGAGAGCCGAGAGCAGTGCGCAGACAGATGTAACTGTCAGTGATTGAAAAACAATGGCATTTTCAAAAGTTAACACTGAAAACCATGTTTTCTGAGATGAATGGGTCGACAGATACGCATTTATTCTTCCTGCATCGACGTGTACGAGGCCGGTTTGTCTCATTTGCCCGGAGTCTGTTGCGGTTGTAAATCCTGCAAACTGTAAGTAATGTATTTCATTTCAATACTACTTTGTAATGACCCGTTCATATGTGAGTTTTTATTTAAATTGCATGAGACGGAAGCGGAACAGCGTGCTGACGCGGGCAGTTCATATCATATTAACACTTTATGTACATGTACTAATTGTTGTTTTTTGCAGTACATGCAATATTTAGGATGCAAACATCCATTTTAACGAGTAAACATGACGCGCTGTTTCTGTGCACACAATAGGGGAAACCGATGTCTGCAATCACTAGCGTTTCATTTATGTTTTCTTTCATGTTAATAACTTAAATGATTGTAAACGTGATTGTTTAAGTGTCTGTGACATGAATACAAGCATAATGTGCTTAAATAGACCGTTTGTAAAGCTATATGTAAAAGAGAAACTGCAGTTATCCATCGGCACGTCTTTCAGCAGCAGCTGTCAATCATAGAAGTGGGCAGATACACCGAAGGCAACTGAAGGCTCTTAAAGGGGAAACTTTTTTCTGAGAGGTTTAAAATCAGGCTGGCAAAAAAAGTCCATAAGTAACTCACATTTGTATGTTTTTTGGGGGCAAAACACTTTAGTAATATTATAATTACACCTCAGGGTATTCAATTAAAATTCAATTTAAAGTTCTCACCCCTTTAAAAAGCATTTTTAAAATTTTAAGCATGTCTAACTTGTCATGGCATCTTAAAAATGCTGCACTCAAGGTGACATACAGTAATGAGTCAGCAAATGATTGTAAATGTATGTAGACAAAAATGTTATGTAAAACATAGGCGTTAATGTGTTGCTTTGGAGGTGGAGGTCTTGTACCTAAGTACATGTCATGTGATGTCACAATGTGGTGTCACTGTTTTGAATTCTGAAACTTGCTGCATACCTTTTAAGTTATAAGATTAGGAATTATGCTATTACATTGACATCCTTAAAATACTCAAGAGTGAAAATTCAGGGTGTAAATAAGAACCTTACCAGGCACAATACACATCTCCACTGAGAAGCTGACGCTTAAAAAATGCTGTACAAAGACTGAGAGCTCCTTTCTCATCTTCCTCAGACTCCAAATTGCAAATCATGTCCAAAGCATCTTTGCAGTCTACATCCTTTATCTGCCCAACGAAATGAAAAACAAGTCAAATTAAAAACATGATTAGTAGTAATGCAAATGACAAAACATACATTTAATTATTAACCAAGGCTGGAGGGAAATGCACATGGAAAACTGTGCTATCCTATTTTATAAATATAAAGATGTATTTTTGTAGGCCAACCTGGAAGTTGGCATCCCCTGAGCCAATAGAATTTTTCCATAGGCTTTGTATTCTCAAAAAACAGGTACGTTTATTATAATTTCGCATTTTGGTCATCAAGACAATGTTCATAAATAAACACAAGTTGTATTAATGTTGATGCCTAAATAAAATTACCCCCAAAAAATATTATTAGGCTATAAATAAACTACACTCCGCTTTGACTTGTACCTTACACTGCCCTTCAGCCGTGATTTATTCACGATAAAGCACAGCCTCTCATACCTTATTGCTTACTAGGGATGTAACGATTCACTCAGCTCACGATGCGATGTGATTCACGATTCTGATCTCACTATGCGATTTATTCACGATTTACTCACAATTTATTTTTACAAAATGAGTTGAAACAAATTAGAAATGAACAACTTCCCTTGCATTATTTCTTAAATGCTTCATGTTTCTTTGTATAATAAAATTATTTTTTATTTCAAATAACAAAACTAAACTGCAATTTTATAACAAATTAATAATAGAAAAAGTCTCTTTAATTTAAACAAACTAATACTGTGTGTGCTTTTCTTGGATTTTTTTGCATTTAAGAAATATCAGCATGTCCACGTTTAGGTTTGCAGTGAACATGGCGGCCCCTGCTGTTCAAAAAATGTATTGCAATTCAGTTCACACCTCAACCGATTGGAATCGTCAAACATTATAATCTATTTTCAACCGGCTCACGTGAATCGTTACATCCCTATTGCTTACATAACATTCTAAGCGGGCGATCACACAGAACACGCATTTCCTGTTTGAAAATGCGACGCACTGCCTTTTTTGTTGACTTTTTGAAAGAGCAGCGCGCTGTGGTTTTTTTACGTTGCTATGCAACCACCGAATCAGCTGACCTGGCAGTCAAGGATTAAAGCGTGAGCACTTTAGTTGCTGTTAACTGTCATATTAGCAGAAACTAAAAGAGGTACAAGCAAAAGGCGCTTGCTCTGACCTTGCTCGGTTAAACCTGCTAGCCAGCACAAATTTCTCCATTATGCAAGTTACTCCATTAGGCACTCTCCGGACGTTTCAAGCAACTGTTAAGTTCCGTCACCACAATGGAAGGCCCGCCTCTCCTTTCATTCGATTGGGCAATGGGGAAAAAGGTGCATGATGTCAACTGCTTTTCCGCTCAGAGATGATTTTTTTTCAACTTCGGG
Source organism: Triplophysa rosa (assembly GCF_024868665.1). Taxonomy (NCBI): domain Eukaryota; kingdom Metazoa; phylum Chordata; class Actinopteri; order Cypriniformes; family Nemacheilidae; genus Triplophysa; species Triplophysa rosa. The sequence continues at coordinate 4,397,556 of NC_079899.1, forward strand.
CGCTCAGTGCGCTTTGCCAAAAATGCGAGACGCAGCAGGCGACAAAAACGTCAAAATGACGGACAATGAAAAAGTCTAGCGCAACCTCTGCTCCAGACTGCGCCTAAAATGGCCGCATTTTCAACCATAAATATTCATTAACAGTGATATTTTTGCGGAGATTGCCACCTGCGACCATCCAAATTTACTTGTTTTTAAATTGTTTCCAATGAAAAAAAAAATTGATGGGTCAATTTGACCCATAAGACTGGTTTTGTGACATATATAATAAATAATTATTGTCTTGACGTGCACATTTTCTGTTGGTTCAAATGAATTGAGAGTACTAATTTGGTCTGGTGTATTTAGAGTTTAAACAGTTATAGCATCGATCAATAACTAAGCTTCACCACTTCTTTTTAAATAACCAGAACCAAATCGGCTGTCAATTGCATTTAAATGCATAGACAGGTAGCATTTTAAGTAGGGCTGCATAACGATTAATCGCGACTAGGGCTGCAACAACTAATCGATAAAATCGATAATAATCGATAATGAAATTCGTTGTCAACGAATTTCATTATCGATTAGTTGGTCTGTGACGTCACTTGCGAGCTGCGCAGTTATAAATCAAGCGCATCGTCTTCCCTTTTAAAATTACCGTTTTAAATGCGTCTCTCCGTGCAGCATGAGCTGCGCCGTTTTAAAGTCAGACGTGTCTCTCCGTGGATGCGTCTCTTCGTGCAGCGCGAGATGCGCAGTTTAAAAGTCACACGTGTCTCTCCGTGCTGCGCGAGGTGCGCAGTTTTAAAGTCACACTTGTCTCTCCGTGCAGCGCGAGGTGCGTAGTTTTAAAGTCACACGTGTCTCTCCGTGCAGCGCGAGGTGCGCAGTTTTAAAGTCAGACGTGTTTTGCATGCATCTCTTCAAGCTGCGCAGTTTTAAAGTTTAAAGGGGAGAGGTGTTTTAAATGACAAAATTAAAGATTATATTAGTAAAACCCAATTTGTGGCGTTTGCACTTTGCAAAGTACATAATAGGCTAAATACCCTGATTTGGTGGTTTATTTAGTTCAGAGGTGGGTAACGAAGTACATTTACTTGAGTACTGTACTTAAGTACACTTTTTGAGTATTTGTACTTAAGTATTACTTTTTTCTGTTTACTTTTTACTGTACTTCACTACATTTGAATGACAAATATCTCACTTTTCATGGCACAAAAAAATGATTTCCTTGGCTGACCCTCCCCTCGCTCCCACGTTTGGGAGAGACTATTGTCAGTTGCTTCTAATATGACACACTTGAATCAACTCACCAGGTGTGTTAATTATGGAGACATTCACAGCATTTTGGGAGAAGGCTAATGAGTTCAGTTGTGTATACTTTTCCCATATCTGATTTACTTATTATAAGCAAAAGATGTAATTAAATTTTTATCCGATTAACCGATTAATTTAAAAAAAAAAAATCGCTCAACTAATCGATTATCAAAATAATCGTTAGTTGCAGCCCTAATCGCGACTTCGTTTACATAGTTTATTTTGGTGTACTGTGTATGATAATTTTGTATATAGAAATACACACATATGCATGTCCAATTTTAAGAAAAAATATATTTATATACTAAATATTTATATTTTAATATAATATACCTGTAAATCATATGTAAATACAACAATGTATATACAATATATATAACAATATAATATATACATGCATGTGTGTGTATTTATATATACATTATTATACACAGTACACCAACATATATTATATAAACTTTTTACCCATGAATTTAAAATGTTTGTGGTTTAATATTTTCCAAATCTAAACGGAATACTTTAAATTCTTGTTGTTCAGGTGGAAGGTATCTCACAAATTTAAACAAACCAGTTTGCAGAACTAGAAAGTCACCAGGTCATGTCAGTGGCAGGCCACCAATGCGAGTTTGCGGTCATATTGGACCCTATCTTTGTCAGAAAGGAGGGCGTGGAGTGACATACTGACAGCTACAGCCTCAACAAGCAAAGAAAAACAGTGTGTCGTGAAACAATTTCACCCCCAAGACTAAACCTGAAATTGAAATGTTGAGTTCTAAATCCATTAGTCTTAAGGGATGAATAAAATTTCAGTTTGAACGTTGTTTCATTTTTATTTAATTTAATGTATAATTAATTGATTAAAATAAATGCAATCATATTGCCCTACGTTATCTATGTTGGATTTAAAGCAGGCAGAGTGCTAGAACTAAGGAGCTATAATTAACAAATGTCATCCCTTAAGTAGTTTACATTACTTTTAATTTTGTTGTCATCAACAATAATTCATTAATTGATAATTAAACAAAAAACTTGAAGAATACTGTGGCCTCAAGAGATTTCCCTACACAGCCACTAGATGGCCCATCTACGTAATTAATACAGCGCTGTCAGCATTAATCTGCATCTAATAAAGGTATTTCAAAATGCAGCATGTTACCTTTTCAGTTCATTTCAATTGATGTATTTAGTACAGCCTTCAAAACGCGATTATATATAGACGAGGACTAGATCAAACATTTGTATTGTTTCAAGCTATTAAATCGCGAAACTCTGTATATACTGTAGATAATGTTGCTTGAAAGGATATCATATGAAGGACTCAACTCACTGAATTTTCTGTATACATTGCAAAACGTTGTTCAGTTCCCCACTTAATTAAAAATGACCGTTAATAAAAAATGACACCACATGTTTTTTGACTTACTGTATATACCAAATCATCTATGTTTGGCGTCTTCTTCCACATACTTTCTGAATATATTAATATAAAAATAACTTGCAGAATTATGTTATGAATGAAGCGGTCGATCAGCATTTATAACAAGCATGTGCATGACGTAGGGAGCATTGAAAAGATCCAGTCGGCCGGTTGGATGATGACGACAAATACATATGAGACCAAATATCCTAACCATGACTTCAAACTAAAACTAAATAAAAGCAAGTGTGAGGAGACAGATTATTTAATAAGAAACACTCACCTCTTGCATAAGATCTTGCTGTGAATTTATTTCACATAGACATACGAGGTAGATTTGTTTGAAATTCTTTTTTCCTCCAAATTCAGGAAACTCTGCACATGTCTTTGCAAGCCTTGCAGCTTTGTCCACAAGCTTCTGTTTGATGAGGTGCTTTATACGCATATGCAGAAGTTCAGGTCCCTCTCGTTTTAAAAACTCATGAACTATTTTGAAAGAAATACACACCCATTCAATACAAAAGCATTTCCATTAGTTAACTGACATTTTTGTAGTATGAGACAAAATAATCAGACAAAACAAATGCTGAAAGTAGATGTCAACCAACTGATTGGCCGGCCGATTAATCGGGCCGATTTGGGGGATTTTCTAATTAATCGTCATTGGCCGATTGTGCCGCAAATTAGGCCGATTAACAGGCAGGTGCATCTGAGAGCAGCTAAGCATTGTTGTGGAACGCAACGCTGCCTCTTGCGGCATAACAGATTACCACCGGCATAACACATTACCACCGGCATAACACTGTGATGTCCCTCTGCCTGCTAACTTTTTAACTACCTAAAACTACACAAGAAAACAGTAAGACTTAAATTCTTTTTATCCTTCGTTCTTAATCTAGCCTTGTATATTTCATTGATTAAATATGATGCTACTTGAGAATGCCAGTAACTTTTTGGAACTCTATTGTTAGCGAGCCTTCAGCCACAAAACCTGGTAACGAGCCCAGCGGCTAAATTATTACCGTAGTCCGCATTGTATAGCTAGATAAACTCCGACGTTATCAATACTGTTTCTGTACCGGAGAATTTCTCTCCCTCTGAGGCTTTGTGTGAGACGGAGCAACTCGCACTCTGCAGCAATGCCTTGTTAAAAGACGAAACTTCTGGCTAAAACGTGCATGTTAACTTGGAGTTAACTTTAAAAGTTTTGAGCAATGTATTATTACTATGAATTAGACTGCTATCTTGTACCCTGCAATAAACACTTACTCAATCTTTCTCAATCAAGTGCACTGATTTGAAGAGACATGTCTTCAATAAATGTTTAATTTAAGCAATATTCACCAGAAGCGTTAAGCGCGATTGATTTACATGTTAAGTCAATGCAAAGACGCGATAGGACATCCTGCAGCGTGAATGAGGCGTTTGACGTGCGTAACGCGTGATTCGCGCGAGTTGAAAAATCTGAACTTCGGCGAAGATTCGCGCCGCGTTAACCAATCAGGAGCTTGCTCTAGTAGTGACTAGTCTATTTGAATTATAAACAGAGAGCGTCTTTGCAATAACTATTCACATATTTAAAAACTACAATACTAATTTCTCGCTAGAAATGCAATCAGAAGTTGTTGAAAGTGAAAATGAAACTTACATTTATACAAAACTATGCTCCAACGGGCGTTTCGGCCGCCATTTTATTTTTTCGAGCTTGCATCTGTTGTGAATTTCACGCGCGAATGACGCGAGTAAACTCAAAATGTTCAAGCGTCAAACTACACGCAAATAGCGTGATTGTAGATTTTATGAGATAAAGGTGGGAAAAGACAATAGGGCTCAGTTAGATTTTATGAGATAAAGGTGGAAAAAGACAATCTGCCAAAAAAATCTGCCTAATATATCAGCCATCGGCTGGTCTGATTTCTAAATCTTGACATCGGCCAGAGAAAAACCCATATCGGACGACCTCTAGCTAAAAGAATATTAAACTAAGTAACAATAAAACATTTTACCTTTCTCTTCATCAGGCATGTTATTTGACAGAAGGCTACATAGCGTGATGTTGGTCCACACACCACTCTCCTCCACCAGAGTCAACAGGGTATGAAGCTGTGAGTTCCCATGTTCCTGAAGGATGCCATGAGCCACCTGTCAAAACAGAAATCATCATGCAAACAAAAGTGTAAACAAGAGTTTGTTTAATCTGAACCAATAAAGATTACTTTACAAGATAGACTAATATGGGTATTAGGGGTGGCCGATCTGACGATCTTAAATCGTGATCGATCTTCAAGGCTTCCTCAATCCACTTTTCAACGGAATCCCGAGGATCATGATCTTGTCTGTCGTCTCAAACAAGAGGTGTGTTCGACATCATTCAGCATTGCACAGACCCATTGGTGTATGACATTGAAGTACCGCGAGAGCAGAGAGCTCTGTATGCTTTCAAATCTCTCTCGCCGTGCTATGTGGTCTCTCATGTGCGTTACAATTTTGCAAGTGCATTATACAGAGCTGGTTTGTGTTAAGTGTGTTTGTCCTTGTGCTTGTTTGTGTGTGACGGTAATCTATGGCACACCTCTAATTTACTTAGTTTTAGTCTGTTTTGCGATTGAAACTTGTTTCCCGGCCGCATTGAGTTCATATAGCCTATATCTAGAGTGATTTCCTTGATGCGGACGCAGAATTCTGTTTTAAATCGGTCATCTGCCGGTTCTGCGTGTACAAGTGAATGCGTTGGCCAGTTTAACGTGCTAAACATGTGACGCTCATGGATTTGTATGTGTCTCACTGTATGAGGACAGAAACACATGAATATCATGTCCAGAGTTGCTCTGAGAGTTTGAGAAAAACTTTCGTCACTCATCTACACGCACTGAAACTCAAGTGTCTATTGTGGGAGAGTCTTCACGACGACCCGTCAAAATAGAACACAGGTTTACCTAAACGCTCGAATGAAAAAATACTGTAGTGTTCTAGTTTTTGATAAAGCAAATTGTGGTATTCTTGTTGTAAATTGATCAACCGTAGTAAACTTTAATATTTACTATAGTAAGGTTCAAAAACACTGTATTATCTAAGAATTTTACTGCAGTTTACTATAGGCCTAGTAAATACTATAGTATAGGCTACTACAGTATTTTTATGTGGACTTTTATATTACTATCGATAGTAAAAAATGGACAACATGGAACATTAAAAATGGGTAAACTAAAAATTGTATGGCCCTAATTGATCCGTTTCTATATAACATTAATGTCCTTTCTTGATAACCAGTCTATTTACGTGTTGATCTGCATTTGTGTTTTTTAAAGATGATAACAGACGTTTCATACTTGTGCTACCTGTACAACTGTTTGGCCTGTGCTACAAAACTTTAAACCTCTGTAGCACCAATGCTATGTGCAAAAAAGTTCATGTACAGCCTTGTATTTCAATTCAGATCGTGGATCGAGATTCTTTGTTAAGAAGATCGTGATATGCTTTTTTGGGAAGATCGCCCTAATGGGTAAACGCGTATGTGCACGGGCGCATAGTGATTCATTACAAAGTGACATTGCCATCCACTGGCCTAGCATGCTTAACACAACGTTTTTACTTTTCGCAGATCCATGCAACCACAGATCATTTTGACGTGTTCGTTTTCGTGTGTACGTGACACTTTTAAAAATGCAAACAATAAACTTTGCAGTTTTCTACTTCATCGTAATCGTGTAACTGTACTGTCAGTCTCTGATGCTCACATTATTCCTTCCCCTCCTGCTGTGTGGCCTTCTTTTGGAATTTGAACAGGGTATGAAGCTTTTTTTGACTGGTATCAGAAAGGGAGAAGGAAGTGATTAAGTCTTGTAATGCATGTTGTTACCCTCGTGTACTGTTTGGGGTCATGATGAGTTTTCCTTAGTCAAAAAACTAGGGATGCATCGAAATTCCAGCCAGTTGAAAATGGCATTTTCGGTTTCGGGCCGAAACATAAAGGGCCAAAAACACAAGCAAAAAATGTCAACACGCCCATCCCATCCTTGCACAGCGCTTAAGATTTCACTCTCGTGTCATCACGTCTACCCTTCAAAGACCGAGCATAAAGAAGACACGTCTAACTTTATATTTGTGAGGCGCGCATATGTATAGAATAGACATGTCTGACGGTGCAATTCCACTGGTGCGGACATTGTGTTTTTTAGTCCATTCCTCTGGACATTGTGCACTCTTACGAGTAGGGAGGGGAACCAAAACCGGGTATTAAACGGGACCCCAGGACTAAATTATGAAAGACCGAAGCATCTTTAAGCTTCTCCCTTATCAGTTCTGCTTTCTGTCACAGCCACGGGGAGGACAGAGAACAGAGGCTTTATTTAAACAAACAAAAACCCATGATGGGGAAATGCAATTAACAAAACAGAACTCAAACTAAACTTCCCACAATGGGGCAAAAACAAACAAGGTCCAAAAATGATAAATAATAAGTCCAAGACACGACTGAGCACAGAAAACAGGAACAAGGTAATCCAAACACATCGAGGAGGGTAACGCAGGGTAAGACAAGGTATGACAATGAACCGACAAGTGACAATGAGAACTGGGGCTACAAATTGGGAACACTAATGAGGGAAGTTAACAAGGGGCAGATGAGGAGAATCAACACTAACGGGAAGATTGCATGGGGCAGGTGAGGGGAATGAAACACTAACGGGAAGATTACACTGGGCAGGTGAGGGGAAGGAAACACTAATGGGACAATGATGGGGAAACAAGGAAGCAGGGCCAAAGCACGAGGAAAGAAGACACGTGGCGCAATGTCATAACAAACAGCCACATGTCTCCACACAAGACATAACACACACACAAGACATGGTACTGTCATGACCCTGTCCACAAGACTAGGAAACTCTGAACAAGAGAGACAGGATCATGACACTTTCGGTACTGGAAAAGCACGCAGCACTCGCAACATGTGTCAGTGAATGTGTTGTATACTCGCATGTGGCTCCACATCGCGCTGTGCATCTCCTAAACATGCTACAAGGACGAGCTGATAGAACATGATGCATGCACGCTAGGGATGGGCAATATTATATTGTTTGCGATATACCGGTAGAAATTATCCCCACGATAGGAATTAGTCTTCCCGCAATATAAATGATAAATCCTAGTTGATGACGTTTTTATTTGTGAGGACCCATTCACAGCTCATATGCTTTGTGAAAACGGGTATAGCGGAGGGCGGATGTGAAGCTGGGAAAGAGTTTTCAGAGCTCTAACTCTTGTGAAGGATGGCACTGTAGATGCATCCGAGTTAATGTTTAGTTTCACTTTCATTTTATTTAATTAGTTTGTTAAGTATTTGTTGATAGTCATAATACATTAAAACACCACAACATTTAGTTTGGCTAAAAGTCTTTATTTAAACATTCGTTAGATGTTTTGAGCGCATGCGTATTGCACAAATTGTTTAATATGATTTCTAGCCTGTTATATACAGGATGCATGAACGGAGCATCCCTGTGCGCAGCTCGCGCTCACATGTGCTTTCATAGCGACACAGCATGAACCGCACTGCTGCCTGTTTACATCCAGTACAAAATGCGAGTTTGTATTACGTTGTTTAAAATACGTTTATGAGCGTATGACAGCGTAGATTATTTAATAAGATTTCTTTAATCCGCATTTTTATGTTCTCTTTCTGTAGCGCGAGTCATAGACAGATACAGTATATGTTTCTGTGAGAAGAGAAGGTTCACGAGAGAGTGGTTTGACAGCGTGATGCGATCGTTTCCACCCAACAATAGGCTACAGTTTAGGTATGACATGATGTGTCTATGGAGTTTTAGTTCATTTAATTCTTTCTTTACTACAACCTTTTGAAGTCGAATGTTTGCATTATATTTTATATTTACAAAAATACTGTAGGTATATTTTAGGAGCCTGTTTGATTTGGGGTATTTCTGAGGCTCTAGACTACATGCAGCTACTATCACTTGTAGCAAAAAACAGAGGTGGAAGGTGTTAAAGTTGTATCGTCATTTGTATCGTTATCGCAACAAATACCAGAAAATATCGTGATAGAGTTTTAGGGCCATATCGCCCATTCCTAATGCACGCAGACGGTCTCTTCATACTCGTGCCTGGCTGCACAAGGCGAGCCTCCGCGTGTGCATCTTCCAAATGGACAAAGCATGCACGCATCTCCAATCACTTGTTTTACTCGCACCTGGATCTGCATTTGAAACTAACATAAATTCCGTCTAACTAGTTTGCTAGTTTCATTTGGATTAGTTTGGATTATTTCATTCTGCTGTATATAACACATACCTTGTACAATGGCGCAATATTTTTGTGTTATTTAAAGTGCGTTAGTAGAAAATGCACCTCTGGGAATAGTGGATTCGGACATGCCCTGAGTGCACCTGTGCTTTAGACCATGCGCTTAGATCTTTAAAATAGGGCTCTTAAAGTTTTGTAGCACATGCAAAACAGTTGCACAGGTAGTACAAGTATAAAACGTCTGTTTTCATCTTTGTCGCTACTGATAAAAGCCATACGTGTATCAATGCAGCTTTCATGAAGAATAATCACTAAAAGCCTTCAGGTCTCGCGGGTTGTTTGAGATATGTGTGCGCCCAGAGAGTCAAAGCACAAAATACTAAACTGAGTTCTCTTTCACGCCTTCTTACACTGAAACGGACATATAAACACAAAATTACGTCAAAATTCCCAACACAAATCCTTATTAAGGTAGTCCGTTTCTTGAACAAACGGTTGGGAAACAAAACGCATGTGTGTTCCAGTATATTGCGCGAGCTCTTAAAGGGGCAGCAGCATAATAAAGATCTCTCTCTATAATGTTCATCAAACAACAAAGGACGAGCCAAAAAACACTCACTGATATTAAAGGATTATGTTCTCTTATGTGAGTTGTTCACAACAAATAAAGGAGGAAAGTAGCTTTCAGAAACACGTACTTTGAATATGGTAAAGTGTTGAAAGAGAGTTTACATATACAATAAAATAATTAAATCATAAACAATGATTTGTATTCATTTCTAATTGATTTATTAATGCATTAAACACATTTCAATTAAGTTTTAGTGATTCTTTTTTCTTACCTCACCCCACGACTCTGGTGCTTTCAAATTAAGGGCTGGTGCCACCATTATTCTGAATAACTTGGTAGCACCAGTGCCACCTCTCTCAACTGTTAGTCTCAACTGTAACATGCAAGTTATGCAAAGCTGAGCTAGTGTGGCATGGAAGTACCACATTGATTCACGAGCACATGAAAAAAAAAAACATTGCGTCACGGGTGAAGGCGAAACATCAGCGCGAGCGTGGTAAGCAAAAACTGTGTCTATCCTTATGATGTAACAATGGTGTAGTCTAGTTTAATTTAGTGCTGTAAACTGTTTGTTTACTGTTTGTTTGTATTGTGACAGTCACAATACATCTGTTTGGATGAGACTCAGTCGGGAGCATCAGACTGCACAATCACCTTGCTCGCAAGTGATGGATGAATTAAATGGCGCTACCACAGAATAGATTAAATTAAAACGGCCCAAGCACTAAACGAGTCAAGCACTAAATCTAAAAGCAGCAAATAGCTGTCATGGTTCTGCCCCATCTTGTCTTGCTTTTCTTGATCTTGTGGCAGAGCCATGGCAGAACCTCTTGTTTCATGTGGAGAGAAGCATTTTGGCCCACTTGGCCTTCCACATGCTCTCTCCAGGTCTCGTCTTTGTCCCCCCCTCTTGTATCCCTCATTATTGCTTGTTATTGGTTTCATGCCCTACACCTGTCCCCTCTTGATTTGGTCCCTTATTTAATGCCCCTTTGTTCTCTGTCCTGTGCTGGTTCATTGCGTGTATGTGTCACTTGTATGGTGAGTGCCTGTTCCGTGTCAGTCTAGTCTATTTGTAGTTCATGTTTATGTTAATCTTAGTCTTGTTAGGTGTAATTAGTCTTAATCCTGTCCTGTTGTAGATTCCCCTGTTTTGTTATGTTACCCCCACGTGGGTCTTTGTTTTGTATTTTTGTCATTAAAATGTCTTGTTAATTAACCCCTTACCCGCTTGGGTCCTCTCTCCTTGTCTCACCACCCGTTCCTGACAATAGCAGCAGCAGTAAAAGATTTTAGTCAGTGTTGTAGTTTTCAGCGAATGCTTATCCATTTGTGCGCTAATGTATATTTTTTCATTTCTTTTTAATCAAGCCTGTTAGCTTGCTGCGTCAAGCCTGTTAGNGGTACATTGTGGTTAAAGATTCGGACAGGTCATGGCTTGTTCGCGTGATTCAGAGTCGATTACCTTTTTTATAAGCTAATAACTTTGTTATTCGTTCACCTTCGGATTTACAACTTGGCAGATTGCTTACATTCAAACACGGCAAAATTAAACACTTCATGAAATGTATTTTTTATGATCTCGAGGAATGTACTCTTTAAAGTTTTGTAGCACAGGCAAAACAGTTGCACAGGTAGTACAAGTATAAAACGTCTGTTTTCATCTTTGTCGCTACTGATAAAAGCCATACGTGTATCAATGCAGCTTTCATGAAGAATAATCACTAAAAGCCTTCAGGTCTCGCGGGTTGTTTGAGATATGTGCGCGCCCAGAGAGTCAAAGCACAAAATACTAAACTGAGTTCTCTTTCACGCCTTCTTACACTGAAACGGACATATAAACACAAAATTACGTCAAAATTCCCAACACAAATCCTTATTAAGGTAGTCCGTTTCATGAACAAACGGTTGGGAAACAAAACGCATGTGTGTTCCAGTATATTGCGCGAGCTCTTAAAGGGGCAGCAGCATAATAAAGATCTCTCTCTATAATGTTCATCAAACAACAAAGGACGAGCCAAAAAACACTCACTGATATTAAAGGATTATGTTCTCTTATGTGAGTTGTTCACAACAAATAAAGGAGGAAAGTAGCTTTCAGAAACACGTACTTTGAATATGGTAAAGTGTTGAAAGAGAGTTTACATATACAATAAAATAATTAAATCATAAACAATGATTTGTATTCATTTCTAATTGATTTATTAATGCATTAAACACATTTCAATTAAGTTTTAGTGATTCTTTTTTCTTACCTCACCCCACGACTCTGGTGCTTTCAAATTAAGGGCTGGTGCCACCATTATTCTGAATAACTTGGTAGCACCAGTGCCACCTCTCTCAACTGTTAGTCTCAACTGTAACATGCAAGTTATGCAAAGCTGAGCTAGTGTGGCATGGAAGTACCACATTGATTCACGAGCACATGAAAAAAAAAACACATTGCGTCACGGGTGAAGGCGAAACATCAGCGCGAGCGTGGTAAGCAAAAACTGTGTCTATCCTTATGATGTAACAATGGTGTAGTCTAGTTTAATTAAGTGCTGTAAACTGTTTGTTTACTGTTTGTTTGTATTGGGACAGTCACAATACATCTGTTTGGATGAGACTCAGTCGGGAGCATCAGACTGCACAATCACCTTGCTCGCAAGTGATGGATGAATTAAATGGCGCTACCACAGAATAGATTAAATTAAAACGGCCCAAGCACTAAACGAGTCAAGCACTAAATCTAAAAGCAGCAAATAGCTGTCATGGTTCTGCCCCATCTTGTCTTGCTTTTCTTGATCTTGTGGCAGAGCCATGGCAGAACCTCTTGTTTCATGTGGAGAGAAGCATTTTGGCCCACTTGGCCTTCCACATGCTCTCTCCAGGTCTCGTCTTTGTCCCCCCCTCTTGTATCCCTCATTATTGCTTGTTATTGGTTTCATGCCCTACACCTGTCCCCTCTTGATTTGGTCCCTTATTTAATGCCCCTTTGTTCTCTGTCCTGTGCTGGTTCATTGCGTGTATGTGTCACTTGTATGGTGAGTGCCTGTTCCGTGTCAGTCTAGTCTATTTGTAGTTCATGTTTATGTTAATCTTAGTCTTGTTAGGTGTAATTAGTCTTAATCCTGTCCTGTTGTAGATTCCCCTGTTTTGTTATGTTACCCCCACGTGGGTCTTTGTTTTGTATTTTTGTCATTAAAATGTCTTGTTAATTAACCCCTTACCCGCTTGGGTCCTCTCTCCTTGTCTCACCACCCGTTCCTGACAATAGCAGCAGCAGTAAAAGATTTTAGTCAGTGTTGTAGTTTTCAGCGAATGCTTATCCATTTGTGCGCTAATGTATATTTTTTCATTTCTTTTTAATCAAGCCTGTTAGCTTGCTGCGTCAAGCCTGTTAGGTTGCTGCGTTTCTCTGTTCTGTTCTTTTTTATACCATTTGGCTATTACAGTTAACTTTGTATCTGTTTTCAGATGTCATTTACTGAGGTGTTCATACGTTCACAATTTAATTTATGCATATATCACTTAATTAATATACACAATTAAATATATTACACATTTCTACAAATTAAATACATTTTACATGCTTATGTCTTCACAACTGAACAAAATGTCTGTTATTTCGGTATTATATTTTATGAAGTGAAAGTGACCTATTAGTCAGATATGGTGACCCATACCCGAAATGTGACCTCTGCATTTAACCCATCCAGAGAGTAGTGAACACACACAGCAAGTGGTGAACACACGTACACCCAGAGCAGTGGGCAGCTATCACTGCAGCGCCCGTGGAGCAAGTAGGGGTAAGGTGCCTTGCTCAAGAGCACCTCAGTCGTTGCCCGCCGGCCCTGGGAATCGAACCGGCAACCTTCTGGTCACGAGTCCGACTCTCTAACCATTAGGCCACAACAGAAAAAGACAACTCAGCATGAGTGAATTTGTTCAAAGGAGAAATCCCCCATGCACTCCTCAACAAGCAGCCACTATAACAGATGCCATCCTGAGTATTTTGGTAACTGACATGCGGCCAATGTCAATGGTGGAAGACGAAGGATTCAAGAGAATGATTAGCATCCTCAACCTAGGATACATTCTTCCCTCGAGGACCCACTTCACAAAATGAATGGAGAGGAAGTACCAGGAGCCATTTGAAATTATTAAGTCTACTAAAACCAACCAACAACAGAATGGCTTTAACTGCTGATATATGGACAAGTGTTTCCACTGAAGCATACCTTGGCATTACATGCCATTACATTGGGAATGACTGGAAGATGATGTCTGTCTGCCTTACCACCATGCCACTCGAAAACAGACATACCTCAACCAACATTGCAGAGTGGTTGTAAGAAGTAGCACTCAAATTTGAAATCCCCTTTGAGAAAATGACTGCCATTGTACATGACAATGGTGCAAACATTGTGGCTGAGGCAAAATTACTGGAGGAGAAACATGGGTGGGCCAGTATACGATGTACTGGCTGCCCCTTGCGGTTGGTGATTAAGGCTGCTTTAACGAACACAGGCATTGAAATGTTGGAGCTGCAAGTGGAGCACTGCAGTAATCTCAAAAATAGAACAAAATAGGCACACCTGAGCATAAGCTTGTTCAGGATGTAAGTACCAGATGGAACATTACAATCTATATGATTAACAGACTGAGCTTAGGTGGCCTTTAACTGCTGCTCTATCTGACCCATCCATCACTCACAGAGGCAAACGATGTCTTGATTTAAAACCAGCCAAGTGGAGCCTGCTTGAAGAGCTTTCCACTGCTCTCAAGCCGTTTGAATGTACCATTGTTTTTATGAGCTGGCAGGGATATGTAACAGTCTCTTTGTTGCCTCCTCATTGCCTCCACTCGTGAAAGGGCTGCTTAAGTCCACTGAAGGTGCCGCCTTGGATTCAGCTCCAGTGAAGTCCTTCCAAGCCACACCAGTTGAGCAGCTTCTAAACAGATGGAATCAGCTCTTTGAACAGGTAGATAATCCTATGATTCTCTCCTCTGCTTTGGACCCAAGGTTCAGAAGACAGAAGTTTCTGTCACCTGAGCAAATTATAACTGTACAGGCAAAAGTGCAAACTGCAGCACTTGCAGCAAGAAAGGAAATTCTGCAGCAGCAGCAAGCAACCAACTCAGCCAAAAGAACAGAAGCTAAACCTCTTTGCTTGACTCACTGCTTGAGTCTGGAGGCAGCAGTGAGGAAGAGAGCAGAGAGAAGAAAGCTGAAGAGGACCTCAGTGCTCAAATAAGAAATGAAATCCTGGCTTAATTTGGTGAGAGGCCAAGGAAGCAAATCCTTTGAATTGGTGGAGAGATAAATATCCCACCTTGGCCAAATTAGCTAAATCCTTCTTGTGTATCCCAGCCACCTCAACGCCATTATATTATATATATTGTATTGTCATTTTCTTCAGGCTTTTGGCATGCACAAGTTTTTTAAGTGCACCACATGACAGACACCTATGGAGGAGCAGCAGCTAATCACATGACAATAATTTTGAGCTACAGGAAAAAGTGAAAAACATGGATTTTGGACGAATTTGAGATTTTCATAATAAATAAATACATTGCCCTCGTCTCGCGATCCCAATGCTCCAAGTTGTAATTAAACATCTATAATGATCTTCATTTGTCTAGGTTTCCTGAGAGGTGCACCTTCCTAAGTCTTTCCTAATACAAACTGGATGCGTGTCCATCGGAAGCAAAGCGCTTGCACGTCTGAGTTTTTTTTTTTTTTAACATGCAGGATTGAGAAAATAAAGTGCGGGACTGATGTTAACAGAGATGTTAACAGAGTTATTAAGAGAGATAAAGGGCAGGACCTGATTGATGCGAGTTATAAGAGCTCAAAAAAAAGAGTTATTAAGAGCTTTCATAAAAAAGAAAGGTCAAAATGCATATACAAGCAATACAAAAGCAATCCGCCCAGCTCCTCACGACATATTATAAAGCGATTGATTGGTGTCTAAAATAATTATTAAATATCATCTGTAAACTACAGCTTCTGTGACTGAAACTTCGGACGAATAGCAATGTCACCCAAGTGCCTTACTCACTTAGAATGGCAGAGAAAAAAACTCTTTGGATTTACACGATTCACATAAATTACGTATTTAAGATTCAAAACGGCAAATTTTGCTGAAAAGCGACTAGTTTGCACGTATGTTATGCAGTGAGACACATATAAATCCATGATGAGCGTGTAACATGTTAAAATGTGCAACACGTTCACTCATTCACGCAGAATAATATCAGGTGTGTTTGACTTCATGCAACATTGCGCACATGATCGGTGTACTAATGTCATACGCTGATGTCATATTAGGGCTGGGCAAAAAAAATCGAAAAATCGATTAATCGTTTTTTTTAAACATATCAATTCAATATCGATTCTCAAAAGCTGTGAATCGTTTTTTTTCTTTCATATTTACGCAAGCACTGAACATTCATTTACGTTAATGTTATTAATTTGCTACTACTATCCACTAGATGTCACTTTTCTTTTTACAACGGGTGGATGTTACAACAGGGAGTATCCTTCATTCATTGCTTCATTAACATGGGATCCGGGTGTGTCCTCTAATTTAACATCATCTTCATATCAAAGGCAGCGGTTCACATGCTTGCAGCCTCTATTTACAGCTATTTTTGTGAAATTTTGTTTGTTATACTGCATCTTAAATTTAAAATAACTGTTCTGTTTCAATATACCCAAGTGTTCTAGAGTTTAATATACAGGTTTGTGGCTCTTCATTTCATTTTTTAATTCACCATTGTAATGTGATATTTACTGATCTTTTTTAGAAATATCTATGGGATTTGTATTAAATCTATACCCAGATAGCAAGCAACCATTGAATCAATGTTAAAAAATTGTTAATTTGTCAATGTTAATTGCGTTGAATCAATATCACTTTTGCACCTGCAATTTATGTTGAAAAATGTTGAAATTTCAACAAATCACCATTATATGAACTCTTGTATTTTAATGTTAAGTTTTCTTTAACTGGTCATGTTTAAAAGTAAACTTTTAAAAACATCTCTTTCTCTATCAATGTATAAGTGTTATTAATAAAGCACTACTGTAAACATTGAAAGTGGTAAAAGAGTTGCCTGATCACAATAATGGTGATTTGTTTCTATTGCAAGTGCAAAAGTGATATTGATTCAATGCGATTAACATTGACAATCAACTATTTTTTAACATTGATTCAATGGTTGCTTGCTATCTGGGTAATCATTGACTCGAATCGAGAATCGAATCGAATCGAGAGCTTGTGAATCGGAATCGAATCGAAACATCAGAATCGATACCCAGCCCTATGTCATATGCCGATCAATCTGCGGATACGGACCGGGAGCTGGCAAGATTTGATTGATAACATCTTTAGTTTGGCGAAGGAGTAATGCTGTTGGATAAAAATAATCCGGAATTGTGTCCGTGTGTATGTTATGTGTGTGTTTGTGCGTAGCCATGTGAAGGAAACCGATAAGTGTGCTGAGCTGAAAGAAAACGCAATAACAGGTAAGACTTTTAAAGAGTTTTAATGGTTAAACATTTCATATTCTTTATAAGATCCATTGTAGGGCAAGCTGCAGCAACCCATGTCTGAGAATAACGGGGGCTTTGTGCAAAAAAAAGCCCTCAAAATTCAACATAAAAGGCATTTTTTGGCCCTTGAATAATACAACTAAAAGTGTTACAACCGTTAGGATTAAAATGAAATGTGAATAAAGTGTCTTATTACATCAGATCACTGTGCATATTTATTTTACATGTGTTATTTACAGCGGTGAGCCTTACAACCTGTCATAGTCTCGGCGCATGAACGTAATGGCCAATCAGAAGTTTAGATGAGTCACCGCTTGCTTATAAAAACAACAGGTTGCAGATACGATGCAAGTCAGATTCATTTATTATAATGGACGTTTAAATGCAGTCAACTTCATTCATTATAACACGAGATTATAACTGCAGTCATTTACTTTTTCAGTTATGGGTTTTTAAGTTTTGTTTATTCCCAGTTTGAAAAAAAAAAGATTTTTATGCTACTAAAAGAAACAATGTGAAGATGTATTAATGCAAAAACAGCAATATCACCCATTATTTGTCTTTATAGTCAATAAGAATGAACTGTAAGAATGACATGCTAAACCATTTTTAACATATTCTATTATTGGACAATAATCATGATTAAAATATCAATAGTAATATTAAGATAATTTTTTTATATTTCAGTCCACTGTAATGAGTGCCTGTTTCTTATATTTATGACATGTGATATGCTCCTCTTCTAACTCAGTTTAAAGACAGCATCAGCCTTAAACTTTGTTTTTGTCTTTTTTAATCTTTTCATAATGTATACACATGCATTTAAAATTACATTAATCTTATAACATTATGGAGTTGTGGTGTAAATACAGTTACTGCACATTTGAGCAGCATTAATTACCAGTAGTCTGTGTAATAAACCAGATGCAGATTAAATATCACTAAATATAATGAGTCTATGTCTTTTGTCCTTTACTGCAAGGAAGAAGACTTCAGTCCAGGAGGATGACACCAGTTCAGGAAAAACTGTACAAATAATGTTTTTTTCAATGATATATTGTATAGATCTAACAATGTAGTTTTTTATTATAAACAATGTATATTATATCATTTTAAAATGATTGTGTTTTATACATTTCTATATTAAATAAAAATATATATTTACAAAATAAATAATGTTTACATGTTTACAATCTATTTTTATGCCTTTATGCATTGTCACATAAGAAATGTTGTAAGTCAATAAATGTTATTTTTGTGGTAAAAGTGGTGTCTTTATTTCACAGTACACAAAAATTAATGCAGTAATGCATGTTACACTAGTCTAATATTTGCTGTGATAAAGAACACAGCATTCTAATACTCTAATTGCAATTACAGACCTGTGATTATTACTGTAATAACGAATTACAGTATTTAATAGTTACTGTGATTAAACCTACAGTCAGCATACTGTGTAATGTTTTACAGCAACTTACTTGCCAATTGCTGCCAGCAAGTTGCTGTAAATTTCACAGTATTCTTTTTACGGTGCGGGAAAAGAGTTTCAATCGCAAAATAGACTACAACTAAATTAGCGGAGCGCCATCGATTAATATCACATTCAAACAAGGACAAACACACTTCACACAAAGCCACTCTGTCTAATGCACTTGCAAAACTGTATCGCACAACACTGGTCATTTTTTCTTCGCACAGAACAATTGTTATGTCGCACTGTACAGCCCTGCTGAAAAACACTTCAGTAGTTGGTGCCAGAGTCTTTTTTTGGAAACATGCGAGGCAGACACGTGATATATTTTGGCCAATCAGCACAGCCATCTAGCAGAAAATCATTAAGCTGTTCAACTTCACGTGGCACTACACAGACCTCACAGCACAGCGAGGGCGAATCGAAAGCATCCAGAGCTCTCTGCTCTCGCGGTGCTTCAATGTCATATGCCGATGGGTCTGTGCAGCGCTGAATTATGTCGAACACATAACAACATCTTGTTTTAGACGACAGACAAGGTCATGATCCTTGCGATTCCGTTGAAAAGTGGATTGAGGATGCCTTCAAGATCGATCGCGATTTAAAGTGCATCTTGTAGGGTGATTTTTTTATAAAATGAATACATAACCTTGTGTAAAAAATACCATATGAAAAGATAATGCTGGATTTAAGATGTTTTTCAAAACATGAGGGCACAAAATTAGTAGAAGTCTTCAAAAACTTTGAATTTTCAAACAATCTTTTTTTCAACATCGCGTCATTTGACGTCACGAGAGGGAGAAGTTTGCTGCGCTTTGCCTTGGCTCAATGCAGAGTATGTTGGTATTCAGTAGGAGCGGTCGTGAGTCAGTGTGTTTTAGCTAGGTATTGTATTTTAATTTATCATTGCCATAATAAATTATTGTGTTTGTGGAGGTTGTACAAACTCCACAGGTTTCCTAACAAGAAAAAGGATGGTGGTATGGGTGCCTGTGTGCGTTTTGTGCAGGTGAAGAGACGGGACTTCGCATTTGCTTTGAAAAACGCAGTGGTGTGTAGCATTCACTTTACACCGGGGGATAATCATCCCGGCTATACGATGCAGTTCAATATAGGATGCAGTAGTAAGAACCAAGTGAGACTCAGAGCTGGTGCGGTTCCAGCCGTCATGTGCTTCGGCCGCTGGCGGGAAACATGGTCACCGATCCGTCAGAGATGCAGCTCGACGAAAACGTGAACTGTGCACCGTAAGTATTGTTTTCAACTAAGTATTGTTTTTGCTAACTACCAGCATGATTGATTTAATGATTTCAATAATGAGAAGCAACGTGATGTGTTAAGCTAGCTTGTAAGCATTTGGCAAAAAAAATCAAAACCGCGGAAAAAACGTTATAAAGACATGCATATGTACACACATAAAATCTAGCTGCTGACTATATTTAAAACTAAAATCGAATTTTTTTAATCAAATGTGTTGTGTTGTGTCCCACATTTTAGGTTGCCATGTGGGTGAAGGAGGAGTTGTGTCCAAAAGTAACAACAAGCCATTTTTTTTACATCTGGCATTTTGGCTAGAGTATGTATTTCGATGAAGATAGTTTTGTTTAGATAGTTTTGTTAAGGTTTCCTATAATCAGGGCTTGACATTAAGCATTGTCATTCACTTGTCCGAGTACAAAAATTACTTGTCCAAAGATAAAAAAAATTTCATTTGAATTATAATATAATATAATCAATATAATTGTTTCGGATTTAGATTGGTGAAGTTTGCTTCTAAGCATTTTAACTAGTGTCCGCTTTGGCCGCTTGAATTTGGTTATAGGCCTACTCTCCGTGACTGCTATAAAACAAAGGCAAGCAGTAATTATTAT
The DNA here is from genome assembly GCF_024868665.1 of Triplophysa rosa. Classification (NCBI taxonomy): domain Eukaryota; kingdom Metazoa; phylum Chordata; class Actinopteri; order Cypriniformes; family Nemacheilidae; genus Triplophysa; species Triplophysa rosa. The sequence goes on from NC_079899.1 coordinate 4,417,986, forward strand.
TAGTGTTAAGGCTGTAAGTTAACTTTTTTTGCACATAGCACTGGTGCTAGAGAGCGAGGTTTAAAGTTTGGTAGCACAGGCAGACATGTACAGGTGTAGTTCAACATGAATAGGCAGATTACTGACAAAAGACATTCATGTTACATACAGATGGATAAATTAGGGTCATATCATTTTTAGATTACCTAAATTTGTTTTAATATTTCTAAGTTCTGTGTTTTTCCTTTTTTACTATACAATAGTGGTATATTTGTCCACATAAATTACTGTAGGTTACTATTCCTAGGTAAAATTCCTACTATATTGTTTTTTAACTTTACTATAGTATACAGTGTTTATCAATTTACTACAAGGGCACTTCAATTTTCAATAGCAAATACTATAGTACACTACAGTATTTTTTGTCTGAGTGTTCAATTTAACGGGACTTTTATTTTGACGGGTCTTTGGGAAGACGCTTGAGTTTTTGTGTTTGCTGATAGCTTCACTCAAACAGTAAAACGATCGTAAAATAAACTCTCAGAGCAACTCTGGAGATGAAGTTCATGTGTTCATATCCTCATACAGTGCAGACGCAGATAAATCCTCGACCATCACTCGTGTTGTATGTTAAACTGTGCACATAATTCACTCAGAACAGCCAGATGACATTTAAATAACAGTATTCTGGGTCCGCATGGACTCAGTGCGGTGCGCCATTGATTATTGTCACACACAAACACGCAGCTCTGTCTAATGCACATATTCTTATTATTCCACATATATGTCGCACTGTTTTTTTTTCCAAGTTACTTGTCCGGTCGGGGCAAGTAAAATTCTCTCTCACTTGTTTTTTTTTCCAAGTTACTTGTCCGGTCGGGGCAAGTAAAATTCTCTCTCACTTGCCCATACAAAACATTCACTTGTGCCAGACAAGCGTTAATGTCGAGCCCTGCTATAATTACATTTTCCTTTTTAACATTTTAACAAGTTTCTGTTCTGATACAGGTCCAGGGAAAGCTTTGGATGCTGCTGCAAAGGAGAGGGAGTGTGAGAGCCAGCTGTTATTAACCACCTCTACTGGACTGCAGCTTCCACTCTTAATGTAGACTGAGATGTCATGGAGGCCAAGTGGAAAAGCATGGTTAACCATGTTCAGGACATCCATGAACATGACACTCCAATGTTTCCCTTCTGTGCACATCCACGTCTGGAGGGGGAAGCAAGGAACAAGGCATGGATGGAACCAGGTACAACACACTGTGTTCATTATGTGGCTGAATATGAACAAGATGTGATACAAGTCCCACATCATTGTGATCGTACAATCATGCTTCATTTGAAAGTGATAGTTCACCCAAAAATGAAAATTGTGTCATCCTTTACTCACCCTGTTGTCATTTTAAACATGTATGACCTTCTTATGCAGAACACAAAAGATGATATTTTGAAAAATGTTGGCAACTTTCCACTGCTGTGGCACTTTTTTTAAATGAATGTAATCTTTTTCTTCTTTCTTCCAGCATATGCAGGGATGCACATAAGTGGTGCGCATGTGCGACCAAAATTAAAAATGCGCTCTGTAAATAAGTTTAGAACGCTCATTTGCGTACTGACATGGTTGAAACCTTTTGATGCACAATCACTGTTTTAGACCGACTAAATGTAATACTGGATAAGATTTCCGTTTGTACTGAATTCTGCCAAATCACTGATATCTCGTTTGTTCCCGGTGATAAACGGTATTGGTAGCTCCGCCTTTGTTGGTTCTGCTTTCGTTACTAGAGAAGCACGGCACGTGCAGCCTCTGTGAATGTCTGGCACTGCGCTGCGTGTCTACCAAAACACTGCTTCTCTTAAACTTTCTAAAAGGACAAGCTGTTTAAACTTGACACTTGTGTTTCTCTATGCTATACTCGATCCTAGCTCCGCACCGCAAGTCTCCATGTGCGTTCGCAAGTGCACTTCCCAGCAACCTGCCAAAAACCAAAAAGGTTGTCGTTTTAGGTTTCAAAATTGGTGTTGGAAATTAATATTTACTAATGTAAAAAGAAAAACAAGAAGAAATACATTATCATTGTATTTTAAGTGTACTTTAAAGTAATATAAATATAGTATTATCCCACTTTATTATTTTGTTTATTGTTCATTAAAAAGTAACTACTTTTTTACTTTTATTTTTAATAGGTAAATATAATTTGTCACACTATGTGCAATGTGAGCTCTGGTGGAATACTCCAGGTCACCACAGGCTCTACAAGAACGCAGCGCTGTCTTGTTTTCCACTACACCTGCTCCCCTTTCCAGATCCCTCCAGAGGATCAACAAGGATGAGGCTGTTGGAACGTATCTAGCACAGCATTCACTATTTAACACATGTTAACAAAGCGTTAATGTGATACCCACACAGATGTTGGGCAAGTTATTAAAAGTTTTTAATAACGATTTTTTTCAATGGGTCAGATGGTATATGTTTCCTTCGGTTGTGTATGTTTGGTACATCTACATATTGTATATACAGTAGTCAACATTTGAAGTGGATCAAAAAAGTTCATCAAAGTTGTCCTAAGACAAGAACGGGTATTGTTCAAAATTCATGTATAACTTTGATGAAAGGTTTTGATCCACTTCAAATGTTCAATAGTTTATTTTAACAATTGCAATGTTGTGATGCGAGTTAGGTATTAACAGTGCTATGAGATAACTTTTTATGATTTGGTGTAATGTAAATACAACTGAATTGAATTTGAACTATAAATGCATATCTGCTTTATATATTTATATATATATATATGATCATAAACAAGTTTTATACCGTAAGACAATATGTGATTGAGATTGTTTTTTATTGGTTGTCACCAAGATGGGGCCATTGAAAACCTTTGTAAGTTCCTCCTTCTTCAGGAAACTGTCTTCTAATGGCTGACACAACACATGAAGGCAAGGGCTTCCTAATGTGCCTGCCCAGAATGCCGTAGGCCCAGCGGACAACTTGCCTTTATGCTGTGTAGCGGTATTGTCTGGAGATAGGGACAAAATATCAGTATTGATTGTCTTATACTAATGGCATTCAAAAAAAGCGTGACATAGGTAGTCATAACGTAAATATTTTGTAAATTACAACTTGTAAATAAGAAACGGAATTATATTGTCGAAATATAAAAATCTTTAATTTCCTATTTATTTATACATACAATTGTTTAGCTCAGAGTAATAAATTATCTGAGTCTGCCCTAAACATACTCATGTCTGCTGGCCTGGAGTGGTCCATGCTCCTGTCTGAAGTGTATATATGCTATCTGTAGCACGTATGGGTTCAGACAGTAAGCCTCAAAACCTGGGTGCAGAGTCAGGCACTGGATATCAAGTGTGGGGGTGACATTGTCCACTAAGGCCCAGTATGCATCCAACTCCCTGCAGCACTGACTTTCCTCAGCTGTGACCATGGTCGCGCATTTCCCACACAAGCACCTATGAAACAAAGCGTGTTTATCTCTCTCTCCTTCGGTAATGAGAAACCGCTATATCACGTAACATTAGTGTTTACGGATATTTATGAGTGTGACGTACGACTGATCAACGCTTATCAGTGTGTCTGGTATTGGTAAGTATCAATACTCATAGATAACTAATACTAGCTTTGCTATTGGCTGATACATGATAATAATATATGCAATATTGTGATCTGAGCACTGTTACATATCGCTAGATAACGTGTATGTATCTATAAGCTAACACTGGTCTCTCACCAAGACACCTGCCCTGTTCTCCACTGATTCTCCTCACCACAACTCAATCTGTCTCTTCTGACCGTTTTGTCATACTCTCTTGTCTGCATAGCAGGCTCATAATTGTATGGCCGTGGTCCGTCATACGAATGCGAGTAAACATTTACAATTTCCTCCGAACTCTCATTGTCATCGCGATCCATTGTTTTCCTATTGTCTACATCGACTGCGCTCCCCCTGTTACGTCACTTCCGGGTTTGGCGGTTTTCAGATAAATATTTTTTTTATCTCAAAGAACGACTCCAGAAGCCTCATTAGCAAAAGAAAATCTAATTCCTATGCTATTTTTCTATCTATTTACTCTCTGGGGTCTCTAAGCTGCAATGCGCACTTTAAGATCGTCAGGTCGCCTACCCCTACCTAAGGCAATCCAGAACACTTAATTAACACATAAAGGCCCGGTTTCACAGAAAAAGCTTATCTTGAGCCAGGACTAGACCTTAGTTAAAGGTCCAGTGTTAAATGTTTTGGAGGATCTATTGATAGAAATGCAATATAATATACATAGCTATGCCTTCAGAGGTGTATAAAGAGCCTGCACACATGCGTTATGTTTTTATTACCTTAGAATGAGCTATTTCTATCTACATACACAGCGGGTCCCCTTGCATGTAATTTGCCATGTTCTGTCAGCCGTCGAAGTGTTTCAAAAGGGAGGGGTGGAGTGAGCGGTTGGTTGCAATTAGCAACCTTGCCGCTAGATTTCACTGACTGGACCTTTAAATTAGGATATTTAAGGCACTTTTATAAAAATGCCTTAGAAAAAACATTAATGGTTTGCATCTTGAGACAAAACTATATTAAACCATGTTCAGTTTAGACAGGTCAAACATTCATTTTATTCTGGGACTAGTCTTAAGCTTTGTCTGTGAAACCGGGCAATAATGTCTCTGCAGCCCATTATCTTAATTTATCGTAACTGCATATACTATAAAGAGACAGATAATAAAGTTTCCTACCGTGACAGAAGTTTGAAGCTCTTCCCATAAGGCACCTGGGATATGTTCAGTGAATGACAAAAGAAGATTCAGACAACTCCTAACAACAGAACAAGGATAACAAGTTAATTCATGTAGTCTCCAATGTACACTGCACTGTGTGAACCATTTTAATCATTTTTCTGAATTTATTATTTATAGGTAGATGTTTCAGTAAAATTGTAAGATAGTGAAATAATTTTTCCCAAACTTGTGAATGTGCTTGCCAACAATTGAAACGGGACAAACTGATGCAGTGTTTGCAAATCTTAAATACTCCAAAAAAACAAGTTCATATTCATGTTTAAACAACACAGCACAAATGTTTTACATGCATCTTGGGACAGTTCAAAAATGACTTTATGATGGAACCAACCAGATTTTTTCCCACAACTTTCATGCGTCTTTGCATTCTGAGGAATGTTACAGTAGGTGACAACAGACACTGGACTGGAATTGCCACAATACATGCAGATATGCTGGATAAAGGTAAAACGGATAAAGGTCTCTTATTTGTAAAATTTAGGAGATTTTTTAGAGAAAGTAAACATTAAAGGAATAATTCACCCCAAAAAAACAAGGAACAAAAACTGCTTCAAGAAGCTTCTAAGTAGTGATGGGAAGTCTGGTTCTTTTTTGCAAACCGGATCTTTCGGACAGTTCGTTTTAAATGAACCGGTTGAAAAGAAAAAGTTCAAAAGTTCACAGATTCTTTTGCGTCCTAACGTAATGACGTCATTCTCCGTGACGTAACGCGTCAAGTCTATCATCCCGGCCGGCTGGGATAAAAATACACTCAGCACATTCAATTATATAAATCAGTAATCATAACTTCTGTCAGTTAAAACATCATCGTCATGATCTTACTTTTCTTACATTTAAGTTTTGCAACTAAAGCACCCAAATACAGACACAGCAACGTGCAAACCATGATATTTTAAGTTCTAAAGATATAAAGTGAATAAATTAATCTTCATAAACTTTTAACAGAAACTATATGATCCATGCATAATCCAATACGATGTATTTGTTATTAAATAAATTTATGCTTCGCAGATTGCTCCACTTATTTAATTCCACGGATTACGTGCGCTCGTAGGAGTCGTAGCATTAGCACAGCATCAACTGTCCACACTGTTCGGTAGCTTCACGGTGAATCACGCATGCTCAGTATCATCAGCTCATTAGTTCTCAATTGGACATGTCCGAAAGAAACAGCTCTCAGTTCAGTGTACTGGTGATCCGAAAGCTGTTGCAACAGGTTTTTGACTCGAGAACGAGAACCGCTCTAGTGGCATGAACATAAACAGCACCGCAGATCGATGTACACATACAGTGATAAGGCAGTAAATGGGTGATAAACATCCAATGTGTTTTACAGTATCACACCTCTGATGTTTGATAAAATATCTGACCTCCAAGCTTTTTCTCCGCATTAAAAATGACGCGCATGCGCAGTATCATCAGTTCTCAATCGGACGTGTCCAAAAGAAACAGCTCTCGGTTCAGTGTACTGGTGATGTGAAAGCTGCTGCAACCGGTTCTTGACTCGAGAACAAGAACCGCTCGGTTTCAGCTGCTCGTGCTCATTAGTTCTCTCTTCACACCAGTTTAGTTAAGTACTATAGGAGAGATTAAATAATAAAATGGTTTATTTCGAGTCACAGGGACTGTCAGACAAGCCAGAAAGTGAGTAATTCAAGTAATTTGTGATTTAGTGCTTATTGGAGACGCGAACTGTTTAGAACGATTCAGTCCGATTTGGTGAACCGGTTCAAAATAACAATTCGTTCGCGAACCGGACATCACTACTTGTAACTTAAGCTGCTTTTAATGGAGTTTACATAACTACACATGCTACGTTAGTGATAACCAGCACAACATGATAGCTTTTCCCTCGTAAAAATATAACATTCAATATAATGCTGTTGAGTAAAAATATTAATATAGTAGCCACTGGGTTAGGCCCTTTATCATTAATATCACCTAGTATTTCAATATAGCTTCTTTTCTTGCATTTACATTTGATAACCATTTCAGAATAAGCCTATAATAAAGCTATATGCACAACAAGTTTAAATTATATCCTGTGTTTTTAAGTTACATCCTGTGTTAAAATGTGTGTAAGAAACATGAATAATAATTTACCCTGAGTTAACATGCACTCAAATTACACTCTTAACTGTTTTCATAACCAAGTTTTACTTAATGCACATGAATGTAGTGTAAAACAAGGACACGGCCTTATTAATTATAGGTTTAAATGTTTTCTTCATAATGTAAGGTTGTGCACTTTAGTTATACACAAACTGTCAATGTCAATAATAGGCGCAACTTGTACTCATAACTAAGTGTGACCCAGTGTGTGAAAACTAGGCTAAAAATCGAGTTATTAGTGACAAGCATCAGAGTTTGATTTTAACCATTTATTTCAATACTATTTACTGTGAGTCTTTGACATGGCCTTAGTCAGTCAAAATCAAACTAAATTATAATCTAAAGATTACACTTTCACAGGATATTCTTTATTTTGTTGGCTGCCCTGCTGAAAAAATAATAGAACCCTGCCCAAAACACAATAGATGCAGATGGGAATCAATAGAACACCCATAAAAAAAAATGGGTTGCCAAAGACATGTTTTAAAATTTTGTAATAGAAAAAATTGTGGTTCATAATTGTATTTTCATGGAAACCACTAGAATTTATGTAATGGTTTCTATTTTTTAGCAGGGTGGTTTTATGTAGAAATAGTAGGCTATATCACAAAATAAATGACTTTATAGCTGGGTTTTCACATGGATCACAAATGTGCATTGAAAATTGCCAGCTGATAAAACCTGTGCTTTAGGGATTGTATACATATACCATCTAATGCTAAATGAAACTCTTAACTGGCTGAGAGACAGTGATGAACAAAACCAGCAAGTCCCCTCAACTGTCATTGGCTATTGAAGTCTTGCTTGCAATAAATCTTGATTACAGAATGCTCTTGATTACATATAGAGACGTACTCTATGCATTCGTGAGTGTGGTGGAGCTCATGGGTTGTCGATCTGGGACGGGTGAGTTGGCCGGGAGGTCAAATCAGAGTATACTCACTACAAAAAACTAGACTACACCACTGTGTGTAGCGTTAAAGCTGTTAGCTGCTAATTCGACATATAAATGACGCCACAAAGTGTCTGTACTAGCTGTACAAGATAAAACTATCACATCCGTTTAAAGTAAATAAAGTGTGCGCTGCTGGACAAGAAAGAGCCGCGAGCAGTGCATGCTAGGAAGTTAAGACTAAATCTTTCAATCTGATCTCGAGAGATTGTCTGTCATAAACAGCTTTACTCGACTGCACGTTTGTGTATATATTCAGATTTATTATTTAGACATATGATGTAACCTGGAAAATAAATAATAATTTTCTATCAGGATTTTAGATCAAATTCAAAACTGTTTAAACAGCTATGATCAGCAATGAACTAAGTAGTTAGGCCTATATCAAGTTTCTGCAGTTGTCTTTCAGAAACAACAATATATATGAGCACAAGATTGGATTGAATTGTGCTGGGAAACAGACTAGAGTTTACTAGAGTTTTTATTATTTACTAGAGCACTATTTTGTGACCTTTGTAAAACTGCGTTGAAACAACATGCACAAATCCTCTCCCTTTTCCCTGAACAATTTATGTGAACACTATTTATTCCTTTACTATTGTAAGAAAGAAGTTAAATGAAACTATTTTTCAGAAATGCTAATCAGAAAAAATATCTGAACCAGACTATAACTGGGATCAATAATTAAGAATCTATAACATTCCTAATCCTGACAATGCAACTGCGAAAATGAAGATTTATATGTTTAGGTTGCCACCCCTCATTGTGCTCTAGTCCCCCTTTGCCACCCCATGTATAAAATCCTGGACACGCCCCTGTATCTGTCCCAATCATTCAAGCTTTAACTGATATGTACACTCTTTCACAGTTAACCCTCAAAACAAGTAATGTAAGTAATATCGCATAAGTAATACCAAAGATGTATGCAATAAAGTAAAAAGGTTCAACAATAATAATCACTGAAACAAAGCTTCTTTTCATTTACACAGAAGAAAGCAGCATGAGAACAGAGCTGAACTCAGAGCATGTATCACTCAATATAGAAGGTTGTGAGTTTAAAATGAAAAATTACAGTAAAAACTTGATCACAAAAGCAAAACATACCATGATAACTTGTCCAGCACATCTGTGAAATGTTCACATTCGGGACAGAGGAATGGGCTGGCCTCAGCAAAACATACTATAGATACTGTGTACATCTTTAACAAAGACAGTGAATCTTCATCTGGTTTCCTCTGATGTACTTGACTCATCAAAACCTGAAAGAAAGAAAAACTGAACCATAACTAAACTGTCCAGTGTGCTTTAGGCCACTCTGTAACTTCTGTCTCAATTCTCCTATGAATTACTTAGACTTCAGTAAAATTCGGAAGAATAAAAAAGCATCTCATTCAGTCCAAAGCAAAAACTATTATTGGATATAATAGGAGTAGTACTACGGATCAAAAATCGTGGCATTTAAATGTGAAAACTAAACGTATAATAAGGTAAGTAAGTAGCCTACTGACATAAACCTCTCCAAATACAGTGTATTGTCTCATACCGTTTGCAACGTAGCCACTGTTTTTTTCCTTCACAATAAAAGACAATTCAATTGCAAAATTATCTCGTGATAAAAATGCTGCTGATGTCTAACATTCATATATCCGCATATCAATCATGTATATAAATATATATGTGTGTGTGTACTATTATTTAGTGTGAAGGACGGCTGCAGCTACAATAAGCTAAATGCGTTAGCCTACAGGAGCTCTAAACACTAATAGTTCAACGTAACCACAAACAGCATGATTGCAATATTTGCTTACTGTAAAAAAACAACCATGCCACATCTCATCCACAAGCAGCTTTGATTTTAGGTGTTCTTTATACTATAACATTTGATGACTGATTTCAATAGTACTGTTGTATTTGTTATCGTCTGTGCGGCGATGCAAACATGCAGCATCGTCCATGAACAAAGAATTATAGATTAAAACACATAGAGACTCGTACTTTGCAGAAATCCTGACAAAAACTATTGGATGCGTCAAGCGGCGACTGTGAACTCCTTTTTAATTCAGAGATAAGATCCTGAAATCTGTGTCTGAGGGCCACGGCCACAGCCTCAGCCCTGCTATCCTCCTCCTCCGCCATCTTCACCACACTCACACGAAAGCCCAAATTTCCCAAGCTAGTACGGTCAGGGCTTGACTATGAATATTCATAAGCTATGCATTCGCTAATAACAGCTTGCAGTTAACATGTAACAAAAGCCGCCGTAATAGACTTCAGTGAGCAATTTCTTCACAACTCGATTAATGTTAATAAAAAGAATTAGCCGTTAGTGTAAATTTCTGCCTCGCGTAACGTTACAGCGCTGGACAATGTAGAGGCGGTAGGGGCGTCCCGCTTCAGGACCGTTTTAGGTCCTTATCCTATTGCAAACTCCCCCGTTTTGTCCCGTAATTATAACCTCTAGCAAAGGAAAGTTTCGCAACATTGTTGTTTAGGTCCAGTTGACATAGTTACTTTAGTTTAAAAGGTTCGCTATAGTTGAGGACATATTTTAGATTTTTAAACAACAGATGCAGAATACTATTAGATTATTAAAAGATGAAAACTCTTTTGAAATGTATTCCATGTACTTCGCCCCATATTCCCCACATTTTTACAGCCCTGCATATTAGTAGTTGTCAGGTGACGTCACACTCGCGAGAATCGAAGAGCATTTTGGGTGTCACCGCCATTGGTGAGGTATCAAAGCCGAGGTGTTCGGTAGTTGGAGAGTTATTTAATTTGCTTAATTTCAATGATAAAATCAGTATTTAACTTGTGTCAAAACTCTTGGGGGTCCAAGAGTTGTAAGGCCCACTTTTGTGTATGGTGCATCGCTTTGCAGCCCCCTCCCCCAATAAAGATTTTAGAATCTTGGACTTAGAATTTTAATTAAAACAAATACATATTCAGTTATACAATTCTGTATCAATTTCTTTGGTTGGTGCACGGTCTCATTTTTCTGATGTTTGATTGCATAAAATTTATGATAACGTTCTATATTTCATAAAATGCCACAAAATCTGTCCCCCCTGGATCCATCTTGGGGTCCCCAAGTTTGAGAACCACTGCCCTAACCAGCACTCAATAAATAAAATAAATACCGCTGGTCCTTCCACTTCTTTGACTTTTTGACTTTGAATCACAGTAATTTGACCACATTACATGGAATAAATGTCCTAAAAATGTTGATAATCCATAAAGAAGATATTAACAAATGCAGAACAAAATAATGTGCAATTCCTTGTAGCGAGCAGGAGGGGACGCGTTAAAGTCAATAGTGGCTGTCTGTACAAAGCTGCCAAACAAACAAGCCAGTGACTGTATGAGCCTTTTAAACGCGATTACCCAGCTAACGCAGTACGTTCTGACGACGTCGCCAGTTCGTATCATTTCGTCACCGTGACATTACTTTGTGACCACGTTCTGAGGACGTCTAATTGCAACGTTACGATTCTTAGAATTTTTGCTTATATTCCAGAAACATCCTAGCCACGTCCTCAAATAATGTTGTGAATTAATCCCATGGATAAAGTTGTAGCGACGTGATGTACTGGTCTTCAGATAACCTGGACACTGGTCCTTTAACCTGTTACCTGCCATTTTTTAGCCTACACAGTAAAAAACGTTGGGTTATTTTTTTAACCCAACTGCTGGGTTTAGCTGAGTGGGTAATTTTATTGGGTTATTTTTTCAGCGTTGGGTAGTTTTTTTGTAACCCAGTTCGATGGGTTACAGCTTGGGTCATTTTATTGGGTTATTTTCCTCTGCGTTTTTGTGTAACCCAGTTCGCTGGGTTATAGGCTGGGTCATTTTCACTGACAGTTGATGCACACCTGACGCGGGAGATTTAAATTGTCTCAGGAAGGAGCAGCTTTCAACGACGACAAATTGTTGGATTTATCAGGAGAAAAACGAGGTTTGTGTCAATATTTTTATCTATAATCTATCGTTGTGCATGAAAATGCAAAATTGGATCATTTGAATTGCATTTTGTATTAAAAGTAATGCGAGCTTCGTCAGCTTTTGGTTTGCTCGTCTGTAATAGTCTAAACGGTTATATGACTCGAATTTCGAACATAGGAAATGTTTCTATGTACGAAACTCAACGATTTCGTCTGAAATGTGACCTACATCTGAGTTATTTTTACTGTTTATTTATTATAACATTATTTGTAAGTCAAAAACTTGATGCAAGCGTGACACGTTATAAAAAGCTGCCCGAAGTCGTTGAAACCAATCGTGCTATCGTATGCAGTTAGATTTATCTTTAAAAGTGTTTAAATTGTGTTTTATGTCTTTCTTTTTGTTTAACAAGCCTGATTCAAAATTGCCGGTGGTCAGTACGGTGTATGCGTCACAGGGAGATCCGAGTTCGCAACCCGTCTCGTGAATTTGACATTGTTCAATACTTGAAATTAAATGGTGTCGTATAACACATTTCCATGGACGGATTCAGCTGTTGTTTCTTGTGTTACATTTTTGTGTAACATTACTATTTAAATAAATATTTTTCAAGGATTTGTAGTCAGAAACTTTATTGACTAAGTCTTATTAGTTACAGTTAGTTAATATTTGTCATTAAAATACACATTTTAAAACATTTATTGTAGTTATAAACATACTTACTGTACTTGAAATAAATTATCTGAATTTGAATACAATTTGTTTTTGTTTATAAAGACAATGACATGAATAAAAAACTGTTGGGTAATTTTAACTCAACTGACTGAGTAGAAAACATTACCCAATTTATTGGGTTAAAATAACCCACAGTTGGGAAGGTGCTACACCTTCCCATGGTTGGGTTACTTTTAACCCAACTGCATTTAAACCCATTTCATTGGGTTAAAATAACTCACAGTTGGGAAGGTGCTATACCAATCCATATTTGGGTTACTTTTAACCCAACATTATTTAGTGTGTACACATGAAAATGCACTGTTGGAACTAAAATGTTTGTAAATCATGAATGCTTTGGAGTACAGACATACGGTTTGTCTCATTTGAAAGAAGACACTTGGAATATTATTCCTGAATTTAAAAAAATTATATTTTTTATTATTGTATTTTATGTTTATTACTATAACAAACTATAAAATATTATGTTTAGATTTTATTAAAAAAAAAAAACATGCCTAAAAAATGTCAAAAGGTCAAAGTCCCAAGTACCACCAATATTTTTATGAAGTTTGAGCTTGATAGACCAAATTATGTGTCTTCTGCGAGTGTTTTAGCCGCAGTACCACAAGAATCCAATAGGGGCCACCTTTTTTTGGTCTGACATTGAACACCACAACAAACATTGAGATTCTTCTTTTTCATTTTTTTAAATTCTTCACATGAAGAGACAATGAAAATATAGACAGGACCGTGAACAACATAATGAAAAAACATGAAATGTAATATCTTATGTCTGCATTTTTTTATTTATTATATTGTTTTATTTATGCACACTCTCGTCATTTATGCCTCAATTACTCCTCCTACAACATTTATTTTATAAAACAGTGATGAAATATGTATTCTAGACACTTAGACCTTTCCAACGATACATAGTTTGTCATGATAAGATAAGAATTCACGTGCCAAATATTGAAGAAAATGTAAGTGTTCCGCTGGTGGAACAATGTCATTTAGCAGGACATATTTTTTTTGAAGCGCACTTTTATCATTTATAAATAGATTACTCCTCCTACATCATTTATTTTATAAAACCGTGATGAAATATGTATTCTAGAGACTTAGACCTTTCCAACAATATATAGTTTGTCATGATAAAATAAGAATTCACATGCAAAATACGGAAGTAAAGCAGGCATCTGGCAGGCGGAAACAATTTTTGAAGCACATTCTCGTCATTTATAAATAGATTACTCCTCCTACATATTTTATTTTATAAAACAGTGATGAAAATGCTTTTCTAGAGGCTTAGACCTTTCCAACGATATATAGTTTGTCATGATAAGATAAGAATTCACATGCCAAATATTGAAGTAAATGTAAGCGTTCCGCTGGTGATAAATCCGACTTCTGACCAGTGGCGGCCGGTCAATAGGGGGTGCTGGGGCGCCGCCCCCTTAAAGTTATCCAGAGAAGAAAGCTACTTTAATATGTATATATATATATATCGCAAATTAATAACGTAATAAAATAATTTAGTCGTACTATTCCACCGTTAGTCATATTATCATTTATTAAAAAATCAAAAAATCAAAATTGTATTTTGTTCATACGTGTGCGGGGCTCCGGACAAACGAGTGTGTATGTAGGCACGAACATTTTTGAAAAGCATGTGATTTGAGGCTGTGCTCTAATTGGCTTGTTTCAAATCGTCCTTGGGGCGCAGCACTCTGCTCCCCAAACCCTCCCACTTTTGTTGTAAGCGAATCAATATTGTTTTTATATTTTTGGCCTCATTTGATTGGACCGTTCTTAACGCCTCTCATTACCGCTCAGCAGATTGTCATTTGACTGACAGGTACTGATTAACGTGGAAGCAAGCGAAATTATCTCGAGATGAAAGAAAATTCGGTTTTATCTTTACAAGAATACCCGTTCCAAAGGCGTTCAGATGAAGAAAAAAAACGGATCAAGGAGCTTGGACCAGATCGACCCAACTTGCAAATTCAGCAGCAGTCAAGTGATCGCGGTCGATCTTACACTCGGTGCTTTTCCGGCACTTCTTATGGAAAACGGAGTTGGCTAGCTGGATGCGATGTAAGTCATGCCTTTTATTGTTTTCCCTGTTTGCTGTTTCAAAGTCTTGGCACCGAAACGTTGTGGACAACAACAGGGGTTTGCGATTTAAAACATCTCTCTGATAAGTGCAAGCGACATGAAAGTAGCCGCAGCCATCTTGACAACGCTATGAGGCTCCAGTTTTTTGGGAAGCTTAGCATTGCTGAACAGCTAGATGAAGGCTACAGGATTGGCATTAGAAGGCACAATGAAGAGGTCACAAAAAATCGACACATCCTGTCTAGAATAATAGACTGTGTAAAATTTTGTGGCGCATTTGAGCTGGCTTTGCGTGGCCACAATGAGAGCGAGAGCTCAGATAACCCCGGGATATTCCGTGGCTTGGTCGACTTTGTTGCTTCTCTTGATGGAGTTTTGAAAGAGCACCTCGAGAATGCCTCTGTGTTTAAGGGAACTTCGAAAACCGTGCAGAACGAGCTGTTGGACTGTATGTTGTCTGTTATGAGGGAACACATAATCCAAGAAGCACAAAACAGCGATTTTCTATCAATCCAGGCCGACGAGACCACCGATATTGCCACACAGTGCCAACTTGTGCTTGTGCTGCGCTACATTGATGGCAAAAGCAACGTACAGGAGAGGTTTTTTGCTTTTATTCATCTGCATTCAACTACAGCTGATTCCATCGCTACAGCACTAAAAGAGCATCTTACTGTCATCCTTCCAGAGGATCAGAAGAGTAAACTCATCTCCCAAGCGTATGATGGAGCCAGCGTGATGAGAGGTGCCACTGCAGGTGTTCAAAGGAAGATTCAAGATGTGTACCCAAATGCCCATTACATCCACTGCTATGCTCATCAGCTCAATCTAATAATGCAAAAGGCCACTTCTCACATACCCAAAGTTAGAATTTTTTTTCTAACCTTGGAGGATTTGCCAGCTTTTTTTCAAGATCACCCAAGCGCACAGATGTTCTTGATAAAGTAGTTGCCCATAGACTACCAACATCAAGCAGTGTTAGATGGAACTTCCACAGCCGTGCCATCAATACAGTGTTTGAGCACAGAGAGGGCCTCATTCGCTGTTTTGAAACTATTCGAGACTCAGGTGACTTTGACCCTGTTACCACCAGAGAGGCAGGAGGCTTTGCCATGCTGCTGGAGGATCAGGATTTTAATTTTTTTCTGCAACTTTTCCACAACATCATGCCACACGTGGACATCCTCTATGCCAAACTCCAGAAGAAGGACATAGATTCAGTCCACATTAAGGGGAGCATCCAGCAGTTCCAGCAGGACATACAGAAGATCAGGTAGCAGCTGTATTCCTTCTTTTGAATTTGTTATCATTATTATTGTTATTAGTCATACATTTTCTTAATCCTTTGCAGAAATTCTCTCCATTCTCTGGTTAACCAAAGCAGTGAAGGAGCTTCTCAACCAAAGAGGCGGCGGTTGCTTAGTCCAGACGTCCATGAACGGATTGCAACAGAGGTAGGTTTATTGTAGTCCTTGTTACTCTGCAGTTTTTCATAGAAAAGCTATCAAAGGAAGCTATCAAAAAGAAAGTAAATATTAACAACAAGTTAAACGGCATGGTTTCATTTACCCTCTTTGGGTACTAAATGTGTTCTCATGTCTTTGAGTTTATAATTTTTTTGCTTAAATATTGTAGCAAAGAGTAGATCCTTTGATATTGGGCTTTATTAAACTTTATGAAACTCTACTACATTTATTTGCAATGCATATTTTACTACAAGTCAATCTATTTAACCATTTTCATAGTCTTTAAATAGTGATCTAAATAGATTTGTTATTCTTAGGTTTCCTCTAGTGGTGTGCCCTTTTTATCTGATTGATATGAAAATGGCTGATAATAAAAAAATGCTATTAGCGCCCTAAGCATCAGAAGTTCATGAAACTTGGCATGTTTGTCTAGTCCATATGTATGAAGTTTGGATAAATCAGGGATTCAAACACTGAAACTGGTCTCCGTCTCTCTATGACTTACAACTGATCATGTTGCAGTTGAAATTGACATTTTGTCATCACTACATCATTTTTGTTTTTGTCCTTCACTCTGTAGGTCTGTGACACCATACTCCAACACACCATGGAACGGTTCTGCTTCACAAGCCACCTCGTTAGTGCCACCCTGCTGCAAGCAGACAGGTTTGAACAGTACACAGTGGCGTTTCCTGAAGATGCACTGAGTAGGACTTTGAAGGCCTATCCAGTGCTCAATGGGAGTAAGCTAAAGACAGAGCTTAGTCTCATCTACTGCAAGGAAGAGTTCAGAACCTGTTGTGGTGCTGTGGACCTACTGCAGCTGTTTAAGGAGAACAATCTTGAAGAAGTCTTTTCAGAGACTGTCACTCTCCTAAAGATCCTCATCACCACACCCATGACCACAGCAGAGGCTGAGAGGTGTTTCTCAACTTTGAAAAGAGTTAAGACTTTTCTGAGAAATAGCATGACCCAGGAGAGACTAAATGCATTGGCCATGCTGTCAATGGAGAAGAGAATGGTGACTGAGATCATTGACTTTAACCAGAAGGTCATTGAGAAATTTGCAAGTCAGAAAGAATTGAGAGCAACATTTATTTTCAAATAGTGTTAATGGCCAATGATTAGGTAACTATAGTGTGTTGTGTTTTTTTTTTAATGATTACCTTGATTACTTCATTACTGATAATAAACCCACATTCAATTCAAATTCACTGATTCATAGTACATTTATTTGCATGTATTAACATTGACTGTAATAATGATACATCACCTGATTAATGGCTATTTATAGTCCTGCATTACTGACAGTTGTTGTTGTTTGCGCCCCCCCAAATATTTTTAGCACCAGCCTCCACTGCTTCTGACAGCTATTAAACAGGAGTTTAATTCGATAGCACAATTAAAACTGCGTTTCTATTTATTTAGTGTGCGCGTGTAATGGAGGCCAGCTAGTGAAGAGCTGTGCAGTGTGTAAACCTCACTCCCCGACCAACAGAGACGCTCTATCGACTGCGGTCTTCATCCTCCTCGTTAGAGCGCCCTTCTCCCATCCGGACCGTCGCCGATTCTAGGCCTGTGCAGAGCGGTACAAGTGGGACCGGTTACATTGGTGCCGTGACCCGGATGGGAGTGAGGTTTGGGGGGTGAGTGTAACGGAGGCCAGCTAGTGAAGAGCTGTGCAGTGTGTAAACCTCACTCCCCGACCAACAGAGACGCTCTAGCCACAGACGCTAGAGACTGAGGTCTTCAGCCTCCTCGTTAGAGCGCCCTTCTCCCATCCAGACCGTCGCCGGTTCGAGGCCCGTGCAGAGCGGTGCAAGTGGGACTGGTTACACGCGTCTGATATGTGCGCGCACGCGCCTTTTCTGTTCTGCAAAGAGCCGCGCGCGCTCGCATCATTTAAACGTTAACGGTCATTTCTTTTTTCGTCACTGCCTGACAGGTACGTGCACAGACATTTTGAGGGGCATGGGCTCAAGTGGAAAAAAGGGCACTTCTCATATTTGTTTTAATTTTTTCCAAACAAAATGTTAAATATATTAAAAACAACTTTTTTTTAAATCCCTCTCACTCACCCAATTGTTTCATGTTGTTTAATTTTCCAACAACGTCTACAAAATAATCAGTTCACATAGAGACCATTGTCTTGTCTTCCTTAGAATTCACTAATTTTATCACAAGAACAGGCAACAACACAGGAAACTAAGCCACAATGTGTATGATTTCTATGCTAAAGTTTCAAGTATATACATAGATTAAATGACTGCACAAAGGAAAAAGACATATTTTCACTAATACTTTGTTTATTTTGCACAAGCCAATAAACTGTTTTAATTATTTTGGTGTTATTAACATATAAAATGGGGCAGTTGTGGCCTAATGGTTAGAGAGTCGGACTCGTGACCAGAAGGTTGCCGGTTCGATTCCCAGGCGGGTAACAACTGAGGGTACAGATGTATATATTGCGTAGGATTTTTTTTCTTTTATAAAGAAGACTTTTACCGAAATGCCCATAATGGGAAACTCCAGTGGGAGTGCGTGACCATAACTACATTTCTTAGTTCACGGTGCCTTGCCCTTGAGCAAGGCACCTTACCCCTACTTGCTCCCCGGGCGCTGCAGTGATAGCTGCCCACTGCTCCGGGGGTACGTGTGTTCACCACTTGCTGTGCGTGTGTTCACTACTCTCTGGATGGGTTAAATGCAGAGGTCACATTTCGTTGCCTTGTACTTGTACATGTGCAATGACAATAAAATCTAATCTAATCTAATATAAAATGGATAGTTAGATGAGGAGTCTGACATCAAACTTATCAAGTTATTGTTTAAGGCGGGACACTTAATGTACTGTTCAATTTTGAGATGTTGGTCTATTTTGTTTTCATGTCTATTCTTGCTCTAATCTAATGGAAAGGAAATATCCAAAATACACATTAAGGTGTTTGTTTTAAGCCTACTATACCCTCGTCTGTTTGCTTCTGTAGATTTCTGCTAAATTAACCCAAAACAAGCTGCATATATATCTGAATATTTAAACATAACATTTCAAGGGAAATACTCTTGATGTAAGTCATATTAACTAATAACTGGTGATATGCTTTAGTTTTTTTTATCCTATTCATCTGCATTGCCTGCAAGTTAGCACATTTTAATTACTTAATGCCTACATATCAATGAGGCTATTCTGATGACGTTATTAATTATACTGTATTCAGCTGTCCTTACTTCATTTAGTTAGCATGTAAGTTATTTATATATATATATATATATATATACTGCCTCAGCCTTAGCGAAACTTTAGCTAACTCAGTGAATTCGAGGCACGTGTAGCTAGTCTGTTCATCACCACTCACCTCCACACCAAGACAAACGCTACTGGAAAGTAGGGAGGTCTTCAATTCTGCGGCTCTCTGCCTGATGTGCCAAACGTGCTGCACACAGCTGTGCTCAGTGTGCTGCGCGTGCCCGCTATGCGCTGCTGCGCGCCTGCGAGACGCGGATGGAAGAAAGGCATCGGAACTCTCAACATTTCCCGACCTGACCTGAGATGTTCTATTTGTTTGACAGGGAAAGCTGTGCGCGAACAGAAACACACAAACGCGCGCACACACACACACACACATATTCATTTATTTAAAAAAATCCCAGAAAAAAGGGCACTTTCTCTCGAGGAAGAAAAAGGGCCTGGGCTCAAGCCACCCCCCCTCCTCCGGACGTGCCTGCTGCCTGATATTCCTTTAGCGGTTTATTAATATTCTTTCTTTACTTTATACCTTACATATGTGAGAGTAAACACATATTTTAGTGATTTTCGATCGATTTGGCACGTTTAAAAATGAACGGACCCTGATGTTTGTGAATGTGACTACAGCTTTTGATTGTTGTTTTTAAAAACGGACAACCTATATAATGATCACAATAAGACAACAATATAATGTTAAGCTTAAACATAATGTTTATTCATCTCTTTCAGTAAATATCTGCTTTAAATCCTCTATATTGTGTTGAAATCTTTGTTTTTTTATGTCAACGTACTACAGTATAAATAAAATATCTGATTGTGATGTACAGTGCTGTGTTGAGTTTTATAATCGTTATACTGTGCTCTATACATATTTGAATAGAGAATTACTCCAATTGTGCATAAATCTTTAACGCACAGATTAACTCACAAATTAATTTAATCCTCCATGTGAGGGATGATAATTGTTTAAATTAAATTAAAAAACGATTTTAACAGCGTGACTGTTTGGTCGTTATTACATGCTCATCACGTCCCAGAAACGTTATTTGGTACATCCCTGCGACGATACGTCCCAGGTATGTCTTCAGGAGGTAATTACCATGTCCCAACAATGTCCAATGTTATGTGGTCACGACGAATATGGGAATCACAAAGTTACGTCACTGGAACGTTATTATGGTACATCGTGGCAACGAATATGGTCCGGTCCAAGTACGTCTTCACAACGTAACTGTGTTAGCTGGGTAATCTCCTGATAATGTTGATCAAGTAGAAAAAAATCTAAATTCGATAATTCCCACTTTCGCTTTTAATGTTAGCAGATACTAATGTTTCAATGCAACTAAATCACCAGTAACATTAATGTTACTAAATACTTATGTTACTAATGCTACCTTCATGTGCTCTCGGAAATTTCTCACTTCTGATGTCATGATTCCGAGCTGGTTGAGTTCAGGTGCTTTGTTGAATGGAGGACGCCAGATTCATGCTTACGTGTGTCTTGGGAAAATGTTATATGGTACATACTGTATAGTTTTACTAGTCAGCTTGCTGACTATTCTGGAATATTGGTGAAATATGATATTTTCGCAGTGTATAAGAAATATGCAGTATGCTTCAAATGGTTATTCATATATTTAAATATGTAGGCCTACTAATTTAACAACAAGACAAGGCAACGAAGCTGTTGCGGAAAAACTAATAAATAATTTCTGTCACAGCAGAAAGCCTTCTCCCATCCGCGTTGATTGTGTAAGGCCCGCTCATCTCGGGAACTCGGGTATCAAAATTATTTCCCAACTTCCCAGTTCATGTGCAATTTTTACCTCGGAAACTCTATATTTCCGATAATTCCGAGAGCATGTGAAGGCAACTTAATGCTCGATATTCGATAATTCCCACTTCAACCCGGAAGTAACGTATGTGTCATGAACGTGGGTGGTGATGACAAGGACAGAGGACCCAGGTGCAGACAGCGGGTAAGGGGTTAACAAGACATTTAATAAAATATAAATACAAAACAAAGACCCACGTGGGGGTAAAGTAACAAACATGGACACAGGAACAAGACTAACTAAACTAACAGGACTAGACTAAAACACATCACAACTACAAAATAAACTAAACTAACTCAAAGACAGGAACTCACCACATTACACAATCACGACAGTACAATGAACCAGCACGAGACAGAAGACACAAGGGCATTATAAAGGGGATAAATCAAGAGGGGACAGGTGCAGGACATGAACTAATTAACAAACAATAACGAGGAGACAAAAGGGCGGGAACAGAGATGCCTCACCGGAGAGAGGGAGTATATGGAATGCCAAAACTGACTCTCTCCACATAAAACAAGAGGTTCTATCATGGTTCTGCCACTAGGTCAAGAAAAGCAAGACAAGGTGGGACAGAACCATGACAGTATGGATTTAGCAACATTAAAAGTATTTAGGCCTAGTTACATTAAAACATTAATTGTACTAATTATTTAGTAGCATTAAAACATTACAAATATCTGCTTACAGAGGTGAGCTCACTATTTTCTCAATTAAAATGTGTCATTTAATGAAGAGTGTCTATCGTTGTTATTACTTGGATTCATGATAAAGGATGTGGATAGATTTTGTTTATAAGCTGTAATGTTTCATCAGTCTTTTAACTCGTGTTCCCTGTTGAAAAACAGCATATGCTGGGTTGGGTATGTTTTGATGCTGGTTTGACCATCTTAAACCAGCTAAGGACCAGCACATGACCATCTTAAGCCAGCACAAACCAGCATCAAAACATACCAAACCAGCCAATGCTGGTTTTTTCAACAGGGTTAGCACTGGGCTAATGCATGTACCATTATTGTTTTGAAAAGATTTTACTGTTTAGCTGTGGGTCCAGTTAGCTTGCATAAGTGTTAAAGGGGTCATATGGAGAGAATACGTGTTTTTTTGTGTCTTTGGTGTGTTATAAGTTGCCAATGCATGTATTAGACATGTAAAATTGCAAAAATTAAAGTGTTGTAACTTGTTTCAGAAAGTTTTTTATAATTCTGGATCCCTGTGTCGTCACTTCCTATTCCTATTCCTTTTATTGGCCATTCTCCCGGAAAAGCACGGCAGGTCGAAAGAAAGAGCCCTCCCACAAGCCAACAATCGAGCAAAACCCGCTTACCATCAAGATTTTCTGTGCTGCGTCGTCAAGATGGGCTGCGCTGTGCTGTAGCTCGTTACTCTTGCGATAGTTAAGTTTAGGTGTGTCTGTTTGTTCACAGCATTTCAGTGATGGATGTTATATAAACGGTGGATATAACGCTGGATTTTGAGATCGTTTGAAACTGATAGATGGCCCAGACATGAACTGCACGCGGTAAGTCAAACTAAGTCATACGTCTGTGTTGTGTTGGCAATCGGCATGTACGTGTTTAATGTACAGAAGGGAATAATGTGATGATGTGTTGCTTGCTCATGCTGTAGTTCCATCCCACTCTCCCCACTAGTCCCACCTCTAGCAGCTCGTGTTTTTCCGGAAATAATCCTACAGCTGTATCTCTCTTTCATAAATTTGATCAAATTGATATGAGATTGGCAGAAACTGCCTGTGATAAGCGATCTTTAAAGACGAAGTTGATTATGGCACCTGTCCTTTCATATGCAGATTTCCAAAAATGTGTTTAGCCCTAAAAGGGTCTGTATGTGATAAGTTTAGAGTATTTGTTGGGAAATTATTTTGTCTATACTGACAATCTGCTCTGTCACCTGCAGACCTTAAAGTGCACCGTAAAACCACAGTAAACACTTTATTAATGCTTTATATCATATGAATTAAATATTTGCATGATTTATGGTGGAATTGGTTTTGTTTTTTTGGGGGGTATTTTGTTTGAAATATATTATGATTTTGGGGATCTGTATGTAATTTACTTTTTTATTGTTCTATTTAATAAGCCTCGATTGTGTTGCGGTTGTAGAGTGCTGGCTGATTATTAAAGGGGTCATATGGCGGAAGTACGTGTTTTTCTGTGTTTTTGGTGTGTTATAAGTTGCTCATGCATGTATTAGACACGTAACATTGCACAAATGAAAGTGTGGGAACAAAAGATGCATTCTATCTAAAAGCGAATGCTCAACCAGACTTGCCTGAAACGCCTCGTGTAACCACACCCCGGCGAATCTACGTAACTTCGTAACATGATTTGACTAAGACCGCCCAAATCTACACGTAGTTAAGGTGGGCGTAATTGTAAATTTCATTCTATCGCCTGTCTGTACAATTGCTTTGGAACCTGATGTTCTGAATATGGTAAGAGGCATTACATTTCCGTCAAATGCTTGCAGTATTTGACCAATCACTACGCACTGGTGAACTGGCCAATCATAGCACACCTCGCTTTTCAGAGCGATGAGCTTTGTAAAAACTCAGCGCGTTTCAGAGAGGCGGGGCAAAGAGGAGATACAAATATAACGTTTTTTAAACTTTAAATTGTGTATATACATTGCATTACATCTAAAACAAACAATAATATTCGTTTTAGCCGTGCAATATGATTCCTTTAATATTTTTGAGGGGGAATACATTTCTGTAATGTGTTATATTTTCATGGTTGTTACGTGGTTTATTTATTTGTATTAATAAATCTTTATTTTTGTGAAATATGAATCTTTCCTTTTTTGTATCGTATAGGCTAGGTGCTGTTCCCTTGCCAAAAGTAAAAGTTTATTGGTTACAGTTAGATAAGGGAGACATGCAAAATGTGCAGAGCAAGGGGTCCCTGGTCCCCTTGGGAACCACTGTTCTAAAACACCATCATCTGGGTAATGTCATGTAAATATCTTGATCTAAGTGCTCACTTTGATTATATCTGAGGAAACACCACGAATCTGTAAAACGCAGAGATCCGGCAGTCAAATATGGAAAGTGACAGAATACCCTCAGTCACATTTGCTTCTGGAACCAGGCCTGTGCCGTATACATTTATTTAAGATTTGTGTCTAATCCAGCAACAATAGCATTTTATGTAGAGTAAAATAAAATAGTTATTTGACAAGCCTTGCATTTTAAACATCTTCAGGCCTTTAGACTACAGACAACAATGATTGCAACTTTTTAAACCATTTTCTAACCTAATTTATGGACTTAATCTAAATGTGGTTATCAAATATGTAATAAACATATAATAGCACTACTGTGAAGAAATAAAAAGGCATTTTCAACTAATGAGAATTTAAATACACTATAGTCAGCATGATTTACATAAAGAACACATGCATTTGAGCATAAATGACAGGTAAACAAGAGAATATAACTAAATCTGAACCAGAAATCAGAAATGTCATAGTGTGTCTTTAAGATTTATGATAGTAACAGGTGCTGCAGTGGCAGTCTGTATGGTTCACTAGTTTGACATCATTGACAAGTACCTACAGGAAACAAAAACAATATTTGTTATACATGTAAAAGTAAATGAGATTAATAAAGTAATATGAATTAATAAGTAGTAGTATTAAGTTTTATTTTACCCGCTTGACTTCTTTGGCTACGCAGCACGTAGCTTCTGATGTGATATTTTTTGGAACAAGCATGGTTTTTTTGGATCTTAAGGGTGTGGGGTAAGCCCTAGAAAAGCAGCATCCCATACACTGATAGACAGGAGCCCCAGGCTTCGAGAAAATGTTGTTTTCCTTGAGTTTGCATTCCTCACATCCAACTATGGAAAATAGAAATGCAAGTATAATGTAGAGAAAGACTTGCGCACCAGCACATTTGTTGAATTCTGTCACTAATTGTAAACTTACAGTTAGTCGTATCACTTCTGGCATATAGCTCTCCAAAATGAATAAGCATTAAAAACAATAAAATGCTGGATCCTGCATGTCTAATGGTCCAAAACATGATGGCTATAATAAAAACAGTGAGAGGAATATCAATAAAAAACAGATAAATACTGATTTACACACACTTCAATCACACTTCTCAGAATTTTTCATTTGATCAGTGGAATTTACATTTATTTTTAAGCTCAAGACATACAGTATTTAATTAGAAATATTACCTTTGTTCCTGTTAGACGGAAACAATCTGTCTTCTCACAGCCACGCAAAACACTCGGATAAAGGTTTATATACCTTTTGTACCTTGCTTACGTATCCCCCATTGTGCGTGTGTGTGTGTGTGCGTGCGTGCGTGTCTGAGTGTATAATTGTTCCCTTACTGACCTTGTTGTCCATTAGGTAAATGAAGGAAAGAAATGAATATGTACTGTAACTGCAGGGCCATAATATCAAAAGACTTAGAAATATCTAAAGTGTGGAAAACCACACATTAATACTGTGCAGAAAATCTTGGCTCTATTTTACAGCTTTTGTAACACATTTTCTATATTTAATATTGTTCTTTATCTCTTACACGCATACACACAGTATCAAGTTTCGAGGATGAATGTTTCTTTGCCTTCACTATCTCTTAATCTTTCCAACTGCAGCATATCCACACGACCTTGGTTTGATTTGAGCTGCTTCATGCCTGATGCAAAGGTAATTCAATATTTTCCATGACAGATGGAGAAGAGTATGATTAATAACAGATAGGTATTACTGTAGGAGAGGCAACATCTTGTGATACTCTTGTAATGTATGGTGGAAAATGTGGAAGCAATCAGCCAGGATCCAGATGCAGTAATGCTTAATGTAATCCATAAACAACAGGTAGAATCCAAACAAAGCGGGGAACGCGAAACACAAACGTGACATAGGAACATCTTTTTCTTTTTACCTATGTGTTTCATGAAGTTTCCATTCATGTCAATATTTTGGACTGTGTTGTTCTTACAGCAGAGTAAACAATTCAAATTTATATTCATACAAGGAAAGTGTTAGTCAGCCTAGGTTGTAATTTAAACCAAGGTGGCTGTTAGTGGTCTTTATTAAAGTTTGTGACTGGCTGTAGAAGGATCTCCCCTGAGAATAATAAACAGCGTCAGTGACCAGCTAAATCAGCAAATGCATCATTGACGTCACTGACTCCAAGTACATCACCACACACTAAAACCCAAACCAGTACCTGAGACTCCACCAAAACATGGAAGACAGAGGCCTTAACACAAACGAGTTACACATTTTCCTAAACCATCAAGGAAGCAAGGCTCGCCACTCAAAGCCACTTCCATCGTGCAAGTGCTTTGAGAGGCATATCAAAACCCTGCTGCCCTCCCCACTAGACCCCCTACAGTTTGTGTACCGCACACCATCACCCTCCATTTGGGTGGTGGTCTACTCATACTACAGTTCAGCATTCAACACAATTATTCCTCAGCATCTGATTGGAAAGCTGACCCTCCTGGATCTATGCACCTCTCTCTGCAACTGGTTCTGGATCTCCTTATCGAGATTAGAAACAGCCAGAGGCATAGCGAAGAAAGCCCAGCAGACCATCTCCCAGCACCCATCCATCACTTTTAACTGAGAGACTGTTGAGAGCATTCTTCATAGCGGCATTACTGTCTGGTTCGGGAATTGGACCATCTCAGATCACAAGACCCTGCAGCTGTGAGGACAGCTGAGAAGATCTTTGGGGTCTTTCTACCCACCATCACAGACATTTACACCACACGCTGCTTCCAAATAGCTCAAATTGTGGGTTACCCTATACACACCCCTCACATAAACTCTTCTCCCTTCTGCCATCTAGCAGGAGATACAGAAGCATCTCGCGGACAGAGCACACACAATTTACATATAAACGTGACGACAAATGAAAAAAAATGTTCCGACAGCCGCAAGACCACTGTACATTTCAACACTGTTAAGTGTGTGTTAAAAATCTGGAATAGTGACAAAACTTCTTTGTTTCATCTTCAAATCAAACTTTTTAGTCTTAAGCCGGCAAAGTTGAAATCCTGTATGGCTAGCGCACTTCTTATCATGTTTATGCATTTTGTCCGTAGGCAGAGAGTACAGTCGTCTTTGGCTGTTCAAAAGCATTCTACCACATAAGCATCTACACTATTAACGCAATGCAGTCAAATTAAATTTCGACTACCTCTGAAAGTTGTCAAAAGACACGATCAAAACAATTTAGACCCAGGGCCTTAGTATATTTAAAAGAAAATTCAGTGTGTCTCTTGTTGTCTTGGTACAGTAGCACTAGGTCCTGTAAAAATGTAAATGTAAAAGCAGTCGAATGACAAAAAGTGCACTTTATTTGTGGAATGATGCTTCCAAAGACCTTTTTGATTCAAACATTAAAGTTCACCCAAAAATGAAAAATCTGTCATCATTTACTCACCCTCTTGTCATTTCAAACCTTTATGACTTTCTTTCTTCTGCACAACACAAAAGAAGATTTTTGAAGAAAGTTGGTAACCGAACAGTACTGGCCCCCACTTCTATTGTATGGACACAAAACCAATGCAAGTGAATGTGGGCCAGTTAACAACATTCTTCAAAATATCATCTTTTGTGTTCTGCGGAAGAAAGAAAGTCTTACAGGTTTGAAATGACAAGAGGGTGAATAAATGATGACAGAATTTTATTTTTGAACTATAACTTTAAGCCTTTGTAACCCTTTCATTTCTAGTTAATAAATGTATTCTGCCGAAGTGGTCTACACCCCAGGTCCCATCTGTTACTATGTGGACATCTCAATTATCACCTGTTTTTCCTCTGGAGAAATTAACTTTCGATCTTTATCATAAGTCAGACAAATTTTAGAGACTTTGGGAACCTCTTAATTCTTTTTTACAAAAACTTTGATCGCACGCACGCGCACACACTTGTCTTTTGCAAATTTGTATAAATTAAGCAACTTAATACCGTATTTCTCTCACTTTTAAACCTTACACTGCTCAAAAAAATGAAGGGAACACTTAAATCACACTGTATGAGATCTCAATGAATGAAATATCTAGGTTAATGTGAAAATGGTCAATGATTGCCAAAATCATAAACACATCCAGGGTCGGAATTAAAATAAAATCACTGTAAAAAAAGATAATAGTGGCTCATTCAACTTATTTGAATTTCACCACAGTAACTCTTCATGTTAGTCAGTAATGTGAATGGCCCCACGTGCCCGTATGAACTCCCAGCAATGTCTGGGCAGACTCCTGACGAGGTG
This sequence comes from Triplophysa rosa, assembly GCF_024868665.1. NCBI lineage: Eukaryota > Metazoa > Chordata > Actinopteri > Cypriniformes > Nemacheilidae > Triplophysa > Triplophysa rosa. Next base: position 4,446,434 of record NC_079899.1, read on the forward strand.
ACACATGGTGTCCTGGGGGATCTCCTCCCAAACCTGGCACAGAGCATAAGTGAGCTTCTGGATGGCTTCTGATACATGAGATCCCAGAGATTCTCGACTGGATTGAGGTCTGGGGAACGTGAAAGCCAATGGCATCAATGCCTTCATCATCCAGAAACTGCCTACAGACTCTGATCACATGAGGCCGGGCATTATCATGCACCAGGAGGGCTCTGCACTGCACCACCATAATATCTGACAATAGAGCTGAGGATTTCATCCCCATACTTCGTAGCAGGTGGAGGTATGTGAGACCCTCTGAGGATGGTCCTCTCCAGTCCACCCTTGCTGTTGCCTCTCCAGTGTACCTGTTGTCACTTTTATTTGCATCAAAACAAGTAAAAAATGGTTCACAATCACTTATGTTTCCTAACTGGGTTGATTGATATTCCTGAAGGTTAACTGACTTGGGGGCGGTATCACAGACAGAGCTTAAACCTAGTGCCAGACTAACTTAAATGTTAAGAGGTGTCTTGATCTTAAACAATTTACACTGATATATCTTAAAATAAATCAAATCAAGTGTGATTGTGTTGAAGATGCTTAAATATTCTAATTCAACTAAGGCATAGTCCTGGTTTAAGCCAATCATTTTCTGGGAAACTGCCCCTTGGTGTAAAGCTGTGATGATTTTGTTCCCTTAATTTGATTTAATTTTGAGCAGTGTAATTTTTAAGTGATTTATTGTGTGATGACAGCATCTCTGAAGACTGTGCTAGTAGGGTGGTCGGTTAAGAGCTTGCATTTAAAATTCTGAGTGTCATTTTAATCTCAAATCCAGGATAACAGAACCCCATAGAACAGAAATTAAAGGGGCGGTTTCCCGGACAGGTATTAGTTTAAGCCAGGACTAGGCCTTAGTTAAATTAGGATTTTTAGGTAGGCCTAGTTTTTACAAACATTCCTTAAAAACAAACATTAATGGTGTGCATCTTAATACGAAACAATGGCACTGATATACACTGAACAAAATTATAAACGCAACACTTTGTTTTTTGCCCCCATTTTTCATGAGCTGAACTCAAAGATCTAAGACCTTTTCTATGTGCACTAAAGGCCTATTTCTCTCAAATATGGTTCACAAATCTGTCTAAATCTGTGTTAGTGAGCAACTCTCCTTTGCCAAAATAATCCATCCACCTCACAGGTGTGGCATATCAGACAGCATGATTATTGCACAGGTGTGCCTTAGGCTGGCCACAATAAAAGGCCACTCTAAAATGTGCAGTTTTACTGTATTGGGGGGTCCGGAAACCAGTCAGTATCTGGTGTGACCACCATTTGCCTCATGCAGTGCAACACATCTTTGCATAGAGTTGATCAGGTTGTTGATTGTGACCTGTGGAATGTTGGTCCACTCCTCTTCAATGGCTGGTTTAGGGTTAGGGTGATGGCTCACCCACACGAGTGCTCACTAACATAGATTTAGACAGATTTGTGAACAATATTTGAGAGAAACAGGCCTTTTGTGTACATAGAAACAGTCTTAGATCTTTGAGTTCAGCTCATGAAAAATGGGGGCAAAAACAAAAGTATTGCGTTTATAATTTTGTTCAGTGGAAGTAGTGCAAGCAGTTTTCAGTTAAGACAGCTCAAACATTTATTTTAGTCTGGGACTAGCCTAAACCCTGTTCAGGACACTCCAAAAAGCTTTACTATCACAGTCTGTTCCTTCCTGTACTGTCTTATGTTCTATACTGCTCCCAATTGACCTTATCCTCCTCAGAACAATGTCATAAAGTCACATAAAATGATGAAATATATTGTCATATGGCATAACATTATTATTAAAATCGATCACACTGAAAAACCAAATCAGCTCAAATAGACCTACAACAGCTTTTGTAATCACAAAATCAGCCTCATCCTACTCCTAGTGCTGTGGGGATTGTATCATACAGTATTCAGTCTATTGTTACTCTGACTCTATAGATTCATATCAGATCACAGCATTGATTTAGAAACTCTCAGATCATTCCTATTTAAAATACAACAGGCATGAAAATATTCTGTCATCTCAATTCATGTTGATTTGTATAATGATGATATAGCGTTTTTATACCGTGACTCCCTCATGAGTGCATCAAATATCATTGTCTCTTTTCTTTTAAGCAAAACAGCAGCAAACATCTGCACAGCTTACTTCTGGTATAGAAATAGACTTTATTTTTCTGCTTGTTTTAAAGTAATAGTTCACCTAAAAATGAAAATGCTGTCATCATTTACTCACCCTCTTGTCATTTCACACCTGATGACTTTCTTTCTTCTGCAGAACACAAAAGAAAATTTTGAAGAATGTTGATAACCCAACAGCGACAGCACCCATTCACTTGCATTGGTGCTAGCCAGCGCTGTTTGGTTACCAACTTTATTTAAAATATATTTTGTGTTCTGTGGAAGAAAGAAAGTCATACAGGTTTGAAATGACAAGAGGGTGAGAAAATGTTGACAGAAATTTCATTTTTGGGTGAACTATCACTTTAACAGCTCGTCTGCCTGTGGGTTTAGGAGTTTAGGTGGGAGGACCAAACAGTTCTTAAATAATGCAGAACAATTTTTTTTTGTTTTTTATGGGAATTTTTCCTTATTGGACAGAAAAATATGATGGGAGAAGTCAGGAAAGTAAACGGAGGAGAGAGGGATTGGCAAATCCTCTGACACAAAACATATTTAGTGGAAAACAAAATACAGTTTTGTCTACAGATCTTTTGTCTGCAAAAAAACTATCTACCCTAACTAAAAAGATCACAAGCATCAATATATTAACCGCTTATTTATGTTTGCAGATTTATTAAAAAAACCTAATTTATATACACCTTTAAAAAATAGATTCAATTTTGGGTGAGAATGCCATCCCACTAGAGAAATAGTTCTGTCTAAAACTTTTAATTAGTTCATTTTTTCTTATTTACAAAGTTGTTTTCTTTTTTATTTCTCTTTCAAATACTTTGTTTTTACTACACCTTGGAGAGCTGTACGATTCTGGATAAATTGAGAATCACGATTCTTCCGTTTCAAATAGAGATTGCGATTATTTTACGATTCTGAATGACGACAAAGTAATACATCATTTACTAGAGGTTCTGACAAAAAATTGTTTATTTAGGATGCCTATGTAATTTGCATCAAAATTATGAATATTTCATGGTTAACCTACAGTAACTATAGTGTGATTTTTTTTAACAACAAATAGGTAAACTAAAGTGGCAACTTGATGAAAAGCTCTAATAGCGCGGCACACACTCTCATGACGTGTTTTCACCGTAATGACAAATATAAGCGCGCACTCGGATATATCCACGCTTCAAACTTCAATCAAAATCAGAACAATGTAACAAACCTGAAAGACAATCATAGAGCAGTTTTGTTGTCAGGCTGTATTTACTTTATGTTGGTCTGTTATTTGGTGTGAGATTAATTTGGGCAGAGTGAGAGCTTGTAAATTCTCTGCTTTAATCCCAGTACTTCTGTGAGCATTTGAAACAGAAATAATGATAGTGTGTGGATTAAAAGACTGTTTATGACGTCGTTTCATACCTAATGCTGGGTTCACACGAAACGCGAACAATCGCGTTCCTCGCTCATTACTCGCAGGAAAAGTTCGCTATTTTCGCGTGAGTAACGCGATCTGACAAATGTTTTTTAGCTCCAGGAGAACATTATTTGGGCACAAATGGAGGTCAAACCCAGCAAATCCCGCAGCATTTCTATTGTCAAGGGCCGGTTTACCAATGACAGGTTCTGTATAAAGGGTGAGCCCATACCAACGGTCACAGAAAAGCCCATCAAAAGCCTTGGACGGTAGTACACCGCAGACCTTAAAGACGCCGAGCAGGTGGAACAACTCAGAGACAGTCAGTGGACTCAAGAAAATCAATAATACAGCTCTTCCTGGGAAGCTGAAACTCTGGTGCTTCCGATATGGCTTGTTGCCATGCCTGATGTGGCCAATTTCAATGTATGAGCTTCACGGTGTCTCACGCCAGTAACCTGGAGAGATTGGTGAGTACACAAGTGAGGAAATGGCTTGGGCTACCAAGATGTCTTAGCAACATAGGGCTGTACGGGAATGGAGCTCTCTCTCTTCCCATTTCAAGCCTAGGAATATAAATGCAACAAAACAAGGTTAGAGATAACGCTCAAAGAATCCTGTGATCCCTGTGTAAGATATGCTGCTCAAACAGTAGTGACAGGAAGGAAATGGAACCCAACAACAGTGATAGGAGATGCAAAGGCAGCCCTCAGACATAAGGACATCGTGGGACAAGTTCAACATGGCAGAGGGGGACTTGGTTGGGCATCAACCACACCCACGTGGCGAAAAGCGACACCAAAGGAACAGCTTCACCTGGTAGTGGAGGAGGTTCGGCGTCAAGAGGAAGCAAGTAGATGCGCCAGAGCGGTCTCTCAAGCCCAGCAAGTCCGTTGGATGAGGTGGGAAGGCATTGAACGCCGCAAAATCACTTGGAGTGAGCTGTGGAGTATGGAAACAAACAGGCTAAGTTTTATCTTAAGAGCTACATATGATGTGCTGCCCTCACCAACAAATCTGCATGTTTGGTGTGGACAGGATCCAGCCTGCCACCTATCTGCAGCTCCAGCAAACCTTAAACATATTCTTGTGGGTCGTAAGAAGAGCTTGACACAGGGGAGAGATGCACTCGGCGCCACAATCAAGTACTAAAGTGCTTGGCTGCAGCAGTAGAGACCAAGAGAGTGGCAGCAAATGCCATCCCCCAAAACGCCAAGGCTAACTCGCTAAAAAGGCAACCCTTTATTCGGGAGGGCAGAAACCGCGGGCCAAGCCCTTAACCCCAGATTCAGGTCTGGTGAGTATAGCCAGGGATTGGGAAATGCGAGTTGATTTAAACCACAGACTTACTTTCCCCTTGGAAATCGCAGTGACCAACCTGCGGCCAGACATGGTTCTGTGGTCCAGCTCCAGTAGGACAGTCCTCATAGTTGAGTTGACTGTACCTTGGGAAGAGGCCATTAACAAAGCATTTGAAAGAAAATCTCCGGTATGGCAACTTGGCAGCAGAGGCTGAAGATCGGGGACAGCAAAAGTGTTCCCGGTGGAAGTGGACTGCAGGGGCTTTGTTTCCAATTCCATTACAAGGCTGCTTAAGGAAGTGGGGTTCAGAGGACAGGCCCAACGGACGGTAGTCAAAGAATTTGCCACTGTTGCTGAGAAGCAGCCACTGGCTGTGGTTGAAATGGAAGGACGCAATATGGGCTGCCAAGTGACCATGTAATAAAATGGTGTTGTGTGTTGTATTGATATGCCATACGGGACCGGGGGCACTGAGCATGCATTAACAGAGCCAGTGGGGCTAGAACAGCCTTAGCCAATGGGGTGGTGTGTATGGTTGCGATGAGGTTATGGTAATGTGTTGTAATGTTATGCCATCCGGGGCCACAGAGCATGCATTAACGGAGCCAGTAGGGCTATAACAGCCTTAGCCAACGGGTTGGCGCATATAGTTGCGTTGATTTTGGTAATGTGTTTTAATGTTATACCATATGGGACCGGGGGCACAGAGCGCGCATCAACGGTGTGGGTAGTCGTGACACTGGTTAGAGAGTCGGACTTGTGACCAGAAGGTTGCCGGTTCGATTCTCAGGGCCGGCGGGTAACGACTGAGGTGCCTTTGAGCTGCAGTAATAGCTGCCCACTGCTTCTGGTGTTTATGTGTTCACGACTTGCAGTGCGTGAGTTCACTTCTCACTGGACGTTTTAAATGCAGAGGTCACCATAGCTGACAAATAGGTCACTCTCAGAGGACAGGTCCAGTGGTGGACAATCAAGAACTGGTCAGTGGTGCAGAAAGGACACAGCATGGGCTAGAGGTCTGCAACCCGACCCGAGCCCGACGGGGCCCGAAAAACTGGCGGGCTTCGGGTCGGGTTAATGAATAGCCTTGGGTTCGGGTCGGGTTTGTAACTAAAAAAATATATAGGCTATATACAAACAAGTTTGCATGCCGTGGCGTTTGCTTGAGTGTTTGCTGCGTTGCGACCACAAAAAAACACGAGAGAAAACACACACTTTTCGCATAAACTGTTCTGCGCACATGCACCCGCTCTTGTCCTCGTTGTCACGACACAGCAGGTGATGGTAAGATGAGTGCGATAAAGCAAAATATTAGCTATGGAAAACGTATTACAGTTCTAAATGATGCAGGAATAGCTTCACTCTGAAAGAATTATGATCTTGTCATTACTGTCAAGACTGGCCCGTAGTGTCCTCAGCATCCCTGTAAGTAACGTTAGCAGCAGCAGCGAGAGGAACTTCAGTGCAGCTGGGCTAACTTTTAATCAGAGGAGGACGGCGCTTAAACCAACAGTTCCAGTGGGTTCAAAAATGATTTTTGACTTTTACACCTGTTCACCCACAGCAAAGTTTAGTTATTGGTAAGTCTGTGGTATTTCTTATTTTTTCTTGTGTGTTCACTGCTGAGGGGGCCGCCGTGCCTTGATGAAACTGTGTTTGCCTACATGTAGCTATTTGTTTAATTATCATCGCAAGCAATCATAAAATGCAGCACATTTCAACAAAGCTTGCTGTTATACGCACTTTGGGTTCGGGTCGGGTTCGGGCTTAAAATGTAACTGTAATGGTTGGGCCGGGTCGGGTTAAACAATCTCGGGTACGGGCCGGGTTCGATCTTTCGTTTAAAGCCCGTGCAGACCTCTAGCATGGGCTACCAGATGACCTTGTAACAATGCGACACACACACAGGTCTGATCAACCTGTGGTGGGCCTCCCTTGGCTGAGGGTGTCTTGTGATAAAGGGCCGAAACACCCAATGAGGCTGAGGTGCACAACTGACGATGTGTCGCATTGATGGGAATCATACAAAGGGCATTATCAGCAGCACCTCACCAAAAGGCATGCTTCACCCAGGATAATGGATGTGATGAAAGTGGGACACACAACTCAATGGCAAGGAAAGGTAAGTATGCTATGTATTTCTACAATCATTTATCCCCCAAACACAGAGGATGCCTACCCGACGAACCAGTGAAACCTCAGACCTACTTTCCTCTATTCATATTCTTGACTGCTTCCCCTGTCATGCATAAGGTGTGGGAAATGTCCTATTGGGCAATTCAACTGTGCTGAAATAGTGGGATTATAACACCTAGTCCTATTAAGCGAATCAACCTTCGCGAAAGGTGAGATTGACGCGTGTTGGCGGCAATCGCCCCCCCCCGAATCGCGTCATTCACACTGCCTGCCGCGAGTTCGCGTCTATACGCGTCTTTGCATTGACTTTGTATGTAATTTACTTGCGCAAAACGCTTAATTCGCGTTTGGTGTGAACCCAGTGTAACACATTACGTAAATTGTATGTAAATTACATATATGTATAGACACGAATTCGCGGCAGGTGGTGCGAATGATGCGAATTGGGAAGCGCAACGGCCACGAACGCGCGTCAAACTCGTCTTCCGCGAAGGTTGAAAATATCTGTCAACAACAAAGAGCGTGGAACGTGATTGTTTGCGCATGGTGTGAACCCAGCATAATGATGATAATGCTTTCTCTGCTTCTGCGGCAGCACCAGCACAGATTGAAGCGTTATGATTTTAGTCAGAGGATTATTGTTGATTTTCATTAATGAGATCGTGTGGGTGTTTGAATCGAGATTGCGATCTTTTACCTTGGGTACAACACGTAAAATCTGCCCTTTTTAACAACAAAAAACTTTAAAAGCACTAGTGTAAGCGTGCAATAACATCACAAGCAAAAACTTGCACATGTGAGTGAAGACAAACAATCAGAGGAGGGAAAATTATCAATTACAAAATTATTTTAACTGCATAGTACTTTATCTTTATATTTAAAAATGTACTTCCAATTGAATGATTTGAATGATCTGTGCTAAAATAGTAACGACACAAATCTGCCACATCATAATCTTTATTGAGAAATATTGAACCAATGTATTTTATAGGAAAAATTATATTGGGGTAATTGTCTTTTTGATATTAATATTTACTATCACAACAATAAAAAAATAATAAAATGTCATCCGTTGTATTACAACCTTGGTGCACCATAATCATCCGGCATTCTCTCAATGTTATACCTGTAAAAAAAGAAAGGAAAAAATATATTTACATTTTTAAAAAAAATAAAATCTAACAATCAATTTGCATTTGTTAATACATTAACTAACATAAATATGTCAAAACAATTATTTATGTTAGTTCATGGTACATTAACCAATGTTAAGAGTTAAAACATTCTATTTGAATAAATGTAAATGATGAAATTAAGAAACTAAGATTAATAAATGCTGAAGAATTATTGTGCATTGTTAGTTCATGTTAGCTAATGCATTAACTAATGATTATTGTAAAGTGTAACCACTTACAATAGTATGGCAAAAGTAACTTTTTTCAAGACAGGTCTCATTTAAGGATAATTATCTTATTCATGGGTTTCACGTGATGTCACACAGCGGTGCGGCCGCCATTTGTAGGACTGTACAGCAACATGCCTCTCTCTGTGATAACAGCAAATCTCAAAGAAATGGGTTCATGTTTTACAATATCCTCGTAGTATGGACCCTGTGAGGTCCCTGTTGGGAGGAAAAAACATGCCCTGCAAATCCGTGGCCACAGTTTTGTTATTCGTTCCCTCGGTTAATTTCTGAAATCTGTACCCACGAATAAATTAGTAAACGGTGCTCATGCTTTTGATTCCTTACAAATGTAATGACATATTTCAGGACCAGTTTGTTTTGGATGTTTATGTAAAAATACAGCATTCATTTACTTTACAGAAAGTTGTGAAACATTTTTATCAGACTTCAAAGTAAAATCCAATATCAACAATAATATCAACAAAAGTAATAAATAGTCTAATTATGATTTTTGCCATAAAGGAAAAATGAATGCGGGCCTTAAAGTGTAACATTATGTTTTTCTATTCCAATATTAAAAAATGGCGAGTCTTGAGATAATAGATAGCCTACTGTAGAAGGCTACTGTAGTTTCTTTTTAATATATTTAATTTCACATGGACTTTGCTGCGTGGAGAATAACATGATTGCAAATAAAGCCTAATCAATGTTACAATAAATAGCAGAAAATCTAAAAGCCAGTGGACAGAAAACAGTTATCACGCATCTGCTAAATGCTTCAATATTTCTCATGTGGAGCTCACACACAATAACTCGTGCGAGTTTTTATTATTTATTGATTATGAAATTTCATGAAAATAAGGCGAAATGCCCATACCATTAACAAATGCTTTTAATTAGTAAACAGGGAATTAATTAAAATAAATATTTGTTCCTTTACTTAATATTGACATTATTAAATATAAACATAATAATAAACATTTCTTTAATCTAGTTTCTATAAAATTCAAATTTCTATAATCAATTTCTATAAATGTAATAAATGACATTTTTAAATTTCAAGGTAAAAATTAGGGTGTAGTTTGCAAAACTGTGGGAATGGAAAGCGTGAGCACAGTTTATGTATTTGTGGTACGGATTAAAAAATGAATAGTGCTATTTACAAAACTGAGGGCACGGATTGGAAACTCGTGGGTATGGTTTATTAATAAATGGATACGATTTGTTAAACAGAGTGAAAGAATTACAAAACTGTGGCCTTGGATCTGAAGTCCTAATAGGCTCTGTAATAAGGAGAGGCTGCGCTAGGTCCTTAAAATGGCGCCCACGCCAAAATGGTGACGTTTCTGAAACCCAAAAATAGAGCAAACAGACATTGAGTACCTGTGATCCGAAATGTACATTATTGGCACTCCGGGAATCTTTCGAATCCTCCTTTTCAGGTCCCTGTCCACCGTGGCCACAATGTAACATTTGTGCTAGTGGACCAACAAGAAATCAGTCAGAATGTAAAGCAAGCAATTAATCCACGGGGGGGAATAACTGTGTACCTGTGTTACTCTTTGGACTAAGCAGTCATCAGCATATGTTCCTTTGTGTGAGCAAGGCAAGCGATCAAAGCGAGGATCTTTTGCTATCCTGCACAGAAAATTCCAATGAATACAAAACCCGGAGAAAACAATTTGTGTTGTGTAATGTACGCAGTTCATATTGGTTGTGTTTTCCTAATATACAATTAAAAAACCTATAAAAGGACAAATAACTTAGCCAACCAAAAAAACTAAACCACTGGTACTAGGGGTGTGACGGTTCTTGGTAAAAAATTGAACTGAACGGTTCTCCACCAACGGTTCGGCTCATCTTAAATCTGACGACGCATTTACTGTATAATACGGTTCGTTAAAAATTATAATGCGTAAAACAGACTGACAAAGTTCAGCTAATGTATGTTTGTCGATGGATACACATTTAATACCTACAACAAATCAAATAACGTAGACAAATTTCAAAAGGATTGACGTATGCTGTACAGTCATTTATGCTGTCATCACCCGGGTGTTGTGAGCGCGCTAGTGCAGGTGAGACCTGAACAGCACATGTTGCCGTTTAAACTACACTCATTCAAGCCTTGCCAATTTAAACATTTAAGTGCCAGATGATGCACAAGAAAACTCGCTTGCGCGCTGTGAGAAGATCCGAAGCGATGCATAAGGAAAGTCTCAGACATGGCGCAAGTATTGAGCTGTCTTTGAAGTCTTGCACTTAAACGGACAAATTCACACACGAAGTAGGTCAACATGCCCCTCTTGTCGAGTATCTTAACAAACATAGTAGGTTATGTCTTAAGTGAACGGATGAAACAGACGAAAAACAACGCATGTGTACAGTATCAGTGTACTGGATCGGTTTCATTCCTCTTAAAGCGACAGCTGCATATTCCTGCTGTCTGTTAAAAGTCAAGGAAATCACTCACTGCTTGTGACTCAATAGCTTCTGTAACTTCAATTATGATTCATCTTTATTTAATTTGTACATATGTAATGTTATGTTTTATTTGATTACTGTAATCCATTTCTATACCTTAAAAGGTATATATACAGTATCTTATTTTATTTTCTGCTTTGCTCTGTTGTTTTATTGGTGCTGTTACTAGTAGCTTGATTATTTGTTCTTATTTTTATTTGTCAGTAGTCCCTTCTCCCTGAACATAGTACAAACCGAACCGAACCCGTGACACAAACCGAACCATGTGTAATTTGAACCGTTACACCCCTAACTGGTACACATATAAAGGATATACCTATATTTAGAGAATTAGCATGCATTTACCACAGTAATGCAGAATAAACTTTACAAATGTGTGTGCCATTACCGCAAAGCCACTCGGTACTTCATGCCTAGTTTCTCAAGCTCAGCCATCACACAGTCTGTTATACAAGGAACACCTAAACAAAATACATGAAATCATCATATTATAATAGAAAAAGTAACAGCCCCCCATAACAGTACAAAATATCATATACTGTATATCATCAACCATCTTTTTGAACATTCTATCGACTATATTATTCTTCCCACAAGTTTACACGGAAGATGGGCATTGACACTGGTACAGACACAGCTAATTGATCCAATCGAATTATTCATCGGCTGGTGTCCTGTAGAGCCTTTTGAAGCTGCGATGAAACTGAAATTTGGACCTCAACCAACATCCCCCCGTTGAAATCCATTGCATGGATAAGAACCCTGGAAAGCTTTTCTCAAAAGCCTCAATTTGTTTGACAAAAAAAAAATAAACACACGGACGGCTTTTATAACATGTGGGTGAGTGAATTATCATGAAATTTTAATTTTATAGTGAACTACTCCTTTACGTTATTCTCACTGCTGAGCTTCAGTTGTTCCCCAAGTACAACTTTAAAATATGAATACATCTAAAATAACCATCTAAAATAACCATCTAAAATAATAAATAAATCGTCCACCCGCACCTAGAATTTTCTCTGATCTAGATATCGGCACCCGACCTTCAGATTTAAATGGGAATATCGCTGTTTCTGTCATTGCTTGGGCTGAACTTATAGTTTTTGTGTTGCAATGACTGGATAAACTAATAAACATTAGAGCCAAGTACGGTGCAGTTGATGCTGATTTGATTTCATTCTCCTTTTTTAATTTTCTCTCGGATCGGTTTCGCCTGTATTTCTGCTTTAAGAATGGACCCCTGTCCCATCCTCACAGGGCACATTTTTTTTAACTGAGAGTCTGCAATTTAGTGCCTGTCTGCCAAATGAAAATTCATTTAAAACACGTTCATATTTTAGAGTATGTAGTTAATATTTGCATAATTAATGACTGATCTTATTCACCCACGATTAATTAGAATTTTTTCTGATCATAACTTTTTTATTACCTTACCCACCCGACCCGCGGATTATCCACAGCGCCCACGGACATAACCGCAATCCGTGCATCACTAGTGCAGACATATAAATTTAGTGCTATAAATACAAACACTGCACTGAATAGGCTTCCACTGCATTTTTTCAAAATCACTGACAATGACTTGTGAAACGTGATATTGGAAATGTGTGACTGAATTTATGAACGCCCCATAAATAAGTAAATACAGAACGTTGCCCTAACATGAGATTCTAGTTCCTGTTTGGTAGGGATGGGCGATATTATATCGTTTGCGATATACCGGTAGAAATTCCCCACATGATAGGAATTAGTCTTCCCGCGATATAAACGATAAATTCTAGTTGATGACGTATTTCTTTGTGAGACCCATTCACAGCTCGTGTGAAGCGAAAACGGGTATAGCGGAGGGCAGACGTGAAGCTGAGAAAGAGTTTGCACTAAAAGCTCTAAATCTCGTTTAGGTTGGCACTAGATGCATCCGAGTTGATGTTTAGTTTCACTTTCATTTTATTTCATTCGTTTGTTAAGTATTCGTTGATAGTCATAATACGTTACACCACAACATTTAGTTTGGCTAAAAGTATTTATTTAAACATTCGTTAGATGTTATGCGCGTGTGCGCAAATTGTTTACTATGATTTCTTGCCTGTTATATACATGATGAACGGAGCATCCCTGTGCGCAGCTCGCGCCCACATGTGCTTTCATAGCGACACAGCGTGCACAGCACTGCTGCCTGTTCACATACAGTACAAAATGCGAGTTTGTATTACGTTATTTTAAATACGTTTATGAGCGTATAAAAGCATGGATTATTTAATTAGATTTCTTTTATCCGCATTTTTCTGTTTTCTTTCTGTAGCGCGAGTCATAGACAGATTCAGTGTATGTTGCTGTGAGAAGAGAAGGTTCACTTCACACAGTTCAAGAGAGAGTGATTGACAGCGTGATGCGATCGATCGTTTCCACCCAACAATAGAATATATTAGGGCTGGGCGATATGGCAAAAAAGTAAACTCGATAGCTTTTTTCTATATTGATCGATAACGATATTTATTTCGATATATATTTAATTAAAAAACTGTATTTAAAATAATCTATTTTAAATACAGTTTATTAACAAAAGTTAACCTTTAACCAGTTAAAATTCAATTAAATCAATGCACTGTTGCAACACAGAGGATATTAGGCCATAAACAACATGTACCACTTCATTCAGTCTCATTTTGACTCAATTGACTCGTTAAGTAAAGGGAGTGATCATTCAGTACATTCAACCAATGTACGGTGTACATTCGAACGCTATTGGCTCAGCATCTGCGCACATACATAACGCTGCAATAATGTCTTGCTCGAGTAGTGGGATTCATTCAATGCATTCAGTGAACCTTAGTCTTTCAAAAAGACATCTCACATAAACTGTAGTACATTTCTTTAATCATGCAAGCATCTTACATACAAGGTTCAATATTTTAATGTGCACACAAACTCACTTCATTACATCTCTAATCTGTACAGGGCAGCGCTGGTTTGTTTCATAAGCACGAGCTCATTTTAGCAGATATCGTTAACGATGGATATAAAAACGTTTGCGCTTGAGTTTTGAAGTAACGTGCTTGCAATTGCGCCTCAATTTTGTTTTGTTTAACCGGCGATTGCGAAAAATAATAAGACACTTGATAAACCGCGTGATGACAACTCGAGGTTAGTTTCACCTTTGTTTCCGCTTCCAGTAATGTTTTCCTCCTCATGTCGAGTTTTCTTTGCCAAGTGCAGTATTAAATGGACTTTGTACTTTGACGCGCATGATAAAAGCTGCACGCTGACTGACTGTTGTTGTGTTTATTTCTGCGTTCTGTTAGACGTACGATTAATCGATATCGAGTCAAAATGCCAATAGCTTATCATCGTTTTTGAAATACATTCTATCGCGATTCGATATGATATCATTTATCGGCACAGCCCTAGAATATATACAGTTTTAGGTATGACATGATGTGTTTATTGAGCTTTAGTTCATTTAACTTTTCTTTACTACAACCTTTTGAAGTCGAATCTCACTATTATATTTTATATGTTCAACAATACTGTAGTATATTTTAGGAGCTGTTTGATTTGGGGTAAGTTTTACTTTTTGATAATATTTGTTTTTCTGAGGGTCTGGACTACATGCAGCTACTATCACTTGACGCAAAAAACAGCGGTGGATGGCGTTATGGATATATCGTAATTTTTACCGTTATCGCAACAAATACCAGGAATTATCGTGATAGAGTTTTAGGGCCATATCGCCCATCCCTACTGTTTGGTTATTTTTTGAGAACCAGAGAATTGTTTTTTGCATCATAAAATAACATTCGCTAAACATTGCAAGGATTTATCTATATGTTATAATGTTTCCTGGATTGCAGAGTTTGTTTGTTGTTACTAACTAGTTCCCCTCGTTTAATGTTGTTTAACACGTAAAAAAACACGTATTCACCCATTTTTATGATTATTTGCAAAAAAAAAAGAAAAGGACACTCACATTTAGCATAAAGGCAATCCATCATTGACTGAACAACATCTAATTTGGCCTTAATTGAGAAGTTGATGAAGTTGGTATCAACAAGGATATAATATGGAGGTCCAAGTTGAGTATTGTACTGGAAGAACATGCATGATGGATACTTTGCTCTGAAACACAAAGATGACAATTAGTGGGTTGAAACATATACTGCCCAAACAGAGACATTCAGTACTAGTACTTTAAAAAAACAAGTTGAAAAAAGTTGTATAAGTAGTGCAAAGAACCAAGTACTGCTGTGTTGTCTGACTGAAAAGTGGCTCATTTTTAGTATAAGAACCGATTTGACAGACATTTCTTCTGACATGAGTGCGCCACACACATCCGACGCACGCACGCACACACACACACAGCACAGGTACAGAACAAAGATCTCTTTCGCGTCTAATTAGCTATATAGCTATAATGCACACAAGATTATGCCAAAAAAACACAAGATTCACATAAACACAGTGGCTAATG
The DNA here is from genome assembly GCF_024868665.1 of Triplophysa rosa. Taxonomy (NCBI): domain Eukaryota; kingdom Metazoa; phylum Chordata; class Actinopteri; order Cypriniformes; family Nemacheilidae; genus Triplophysa; species Triplophysa rosa. The sequence goes on from NC_079899.1 coordinate 4,461,800, forward strand.
TTATAAGTTAAGATATCAGTGGATGTGTATCAGCATTAGCACTTGCACTTAAAGTGACAGTAACCTAATAAACCTGATGCTGTCTATGTTAAAATAAGGTTATTTACCACCAAAACACTTAACAGTAATCCAGTCAAAATGGGGAAAATGTGAATAATACAGTGGTAAAATTCAAACCTCGTTTTCTACAGGTCTTAATAAAGGCTTTTAAAATGTATCAATAATTATCAATATCGATTGATATGACATTTTTCAGCTGTATCGCCCAGCCCTAACATGCGCACACAGTTATAAAATGTCAACTGTGTGTGACTGGTTGCTTTGAGAGTAAACAATAGCGCATTGAAAATACGCCTAATGGAAACACGTCAAAACTAGCATATATCACAAAAAAAAATTCACGCTCGCATGAGGTTTTTCAGGCAATACGATAAAGGTACATTTGGCAAAATTGCAATGGAAACACTAGGCTTGTTCGACTTCAAACAAGATCTGACAGTCGGATGACATCAAAGTACTGTGAGAGCGATTAGAAAAATCATACACAAGTGTTTGCTTTCGAATCACTCTCGCGGTACTTTGATATCATCCGCCTGTCGTTTCTGGCTGCGCCGCATGAAGTCGAAGAAGCCTACTTTTTGTCCATTTACAAGTAACATAGCGTACGAAAAAACCATATGACCATTCGTTGTATGTTTGGGCAGAACATTTGGAAAGACAGGTTGTAAGGAATTCTCATTAAATAATATATTTTTTTTGATTGCCCAAATGCAGGACAACGAATGAGTGCAGTATGCAGATCTATTAGATACAGTGAGTTAATATTAGTGCTGTCAATCGATTAAAACAATTATCTGACTATTCACACATTTTTAACACACATTTTTTCTTTAACAGCATCATTTTATGAATATTTTTAACGTGTTAATCTGAAAAAAAAATTTTAATCGCCTGCGTTAACAGCCCTAGTTAATATGAAAATATGTAGGGAAATATAGACATTTCTCTTCACTCTTTCATCACAGTAGGTGGCACTATGCACATCTAAAGTTGGTTCGCAACCTGCCATAAAACCTAAAAAGGACAAGTATGGCCAAAATGACTTATCGAAAAAAAAATTACACTCATATAATCGTCGTATAGTCACATAATAACATTTAATGGAAATGCCATCATTCCGCAATATTTTTTAATCGACATTTAGAAAATATTGCTTAAGTTTTGCACAAATCTGTAATGGAAACCTGGCCAATATGCAATGTGTTAAGTTATTAAAAAATTAAACCACGAGGTAAAACTGTTACTGTTAAATATTTTGGTGTTCTCTTTAAAATGGTTCCTTATAGCTACAATATGTAACTTTTTTGGTTAAAAAACTGAAATGAATTAATGAGCAAAAACAGATCAATGTTCAAAACTACTACCTTACCTTACCCTGAGTCACAACAGTAAGCTTATAATGATTTATAATTCGCATGATCAGGTCGGTCTTTGCTGGAAATTTCAGCTTGCAGCAGTTCCTTTTTGTGTCACGTCCGTAAACACTAGGGATGCCACAATACTCAATATAATATTGAACAGTTCTGTACGACCTCCATGGTTCAAAACGTGTAGTGAATTGTGCTTTTCCTGTTTTGCGTTTAAATTATTTCCGTGCGCTCAATTACACTCTGAACTGGCTCTGTCCGTGTTTGTATGTATCTAATAGCGAGTGGTGGTCGGGCGGTGAAGCGAGGCTGCCTGCAACACGAGAAGCAATGTGCTGTTGAGAGACGCGGGCTGGCTTTATTGTATGCACGTTGTACTAAAGTGATAATCTCCGAATTTGGCACATCAAGAATGTATTTTTACACTGCATACGAAAACAGCACGTTAGCGTTGCATCTCACCCAGCACATGCAGAAAGAGCGTCTACAGCACCATGCCAAAGTCCGTTTAATGAAAGTCATGCCACTCGGCGGCCTTTCGGACAGCTATTTACGTCATAGCAAGAGCACCTCCAGGAAGCTATTTAGCATTGCATTTCTTTCAATTTATTGCAATCAGAGTGGCACACCTTGTTAATATATTATCTTTGGCCTTTCCCATCGAGCGCTAGTGTTTGCAGTGTTAACCGCACGTTTACTTCCATTACAGCAACCGAAAGTTTTGCATTACGTTATTTTAAATACTCTGATGTGCAAAACCTCTTCAAAAAGCTTTTTTTACTGGCATGTTGATGAACAGTAAACCAAAAACTGCTGTGAGCCAGGAATATTTGATTTTTGCTTAAAGATAATAAAATAAGTAAAGTTAAATAAAGAGAATTTCAGTAAAATAGTTCTTAACTTTTTACTGTTCCTATCACATAAGCATAGAACAATGAAAAAACACTTTAATGTGCCAAGCCATAAGATCCAAACCTAAAACCGTGGGTGAAAACCGAGGTTCGTATTGAACCGTGGGTGAGCTGTATTGTTGCATCCCTAGTAAACACAAAGGAGAGGAACCACATAGTTTATCACGTGTGTGAATGCTCCGGTGCACCCGTTTATTCTTACAACAGTCTAGTTATTTAGATGGCTCCATTTAATCTAGAAAGTTTTTTAAAGTTTTCATATGGGGAATATCATTAAAAATGAATAAAGACTGATAAATTAGGACAGATTAGTAAATCCATATAGGAATAAAAAGTAAGATGTAAAATACAACATAAATGTAGATCTGTACTCTCGAGACACAACTTTAGTCATCTCTCAAATACACATGATAATACACACTATTAGACATGTTCTTCACAAGACAGATGGCTAATTCTAAGCAAAACGGCATGGGCAACTAGAGCGCAAACAAAACACTTGTGCTTTCTTAGGGCGTTTTCACACATAAGGGTTTGTTTCGGAACCTGGTGCGTTTTCTCTCTTGGTTCGATTCGTTTAGGCATATGTGAACACGGCAATCGCGCTAGGATCCGCCCCAAAACAATCGCTCTGAGACCGCCTGAACAAGGTGGTCTCGACCCGATTGCAAACGAACTCTGGAGTGGTTCGGTATATGTGTGAAAGCCATCCGACCCAACGAACCAGACTGTATCACAATGTATGATGGGTAATTATGTAAAGTTGCGTGACGCAAAAGGGATTGTTTTGCTAATGGCTCCCTGTAACAATGTTCAAAGTAAGGAAGGAAGGAGGCGGAAACCGGCGAACGTTAAACCAAACTTTTAATAAAATAAACAAACAACAAAACGAAAGTAAACAAGTGCTGACAGCTCCCTCACAGTCGACTGCCGGCCACACAAACACAATAAAACAACACAAAATCCAGGCCTGGTTCTCTTCCATCCTTCTCCTCCTTTTATGCTTCCCGAGCTCCACCGTGAGAGACTCGCAACGCGCAGCTGACGCTCATTTTCACTCGCGTTACCGACCGGAAAATAAACAGACCAATCGAATGAGAGTTTACTCCCACGTGACTTTTATTAACAAAGTTTGGTCCGTTTGGAAATATTGCCTTGTGAATGCGAACCGAACTAAAATAAATTTCAATATTGTAGCGATTTAACCCCCGGTTTCGGAACAAAGCAATCGATACATAGGTGTGAAAACGCCCTTACTGTCAGCACTTTCAGAGCACAACTGAACCATCCGCAGATGTCCGTCTATCACAAATAAAGCAATGGATCAGTAGTTTCGTTCATTGTAACCTAAAATATAAACGGTTAATAAAGGAAAAAAGCCTTATTCAGATGCTTATTTTAATGCCAATCTAGTTTAAAGCAACACTACTTTGCAACCGAGCCACATATGTCAGAACACTGCCCACAAGTCATTGGCTCTGACACAATCTGATTTCCTAAACATCGTCACTGTTCGGGAAAAACAGATATGCCTGCCCAAAACCAAACTGGAATGGTGTTTAAAGCTGAAAAACTACACAACAACAGATTTATTTATAGAATTACTTACACTTCTTGCTCTTTAATGGCAGAGGGATCTTCTTTCTTCTTTTTTTGTGTTTTTGCTCTATCCTTTTCCTTTCTAGAGAAAATATAGCCAAAACAACTTTTCGTCAGGATATGGGTTGTTGACTAAAAAATTGCACATGCCCTACGGTGTGACAGAAAATTTGAGAAAAAACAACAACAACAACAACAATGAAGATAAATCTCTATTATGCTATTTTATATTATAAATATATGAATAATATAAAATTATATTATCAACACTTTGTTTCCCAAATTGTTGCTGTCAAACTGTAGGACACATTTTGTACTTTTCGACCCATATTCAAAAAGCAAAGCAACAATTGCACTATTCATTACAATGGTAAAAGAAATAGTTCACCTAAAATGAATTCAAATCCATAATTTACTGTCTCTCATGTGGTAACCCTCCAATTTTTGGAAGCTCCAAAAGCACACATATCTGTCACAAAACTAATCCACACAACTCTGTTTTCAAGACTTTGAACATGTATAAATGACAAAACTCGTCGTGTTTCTTATTCTTCGTTTCTATTAAATATGCACCTGTACTGTTCTCATCTTTCTTGTCAAATGCGTGACTGTATTAGGCGTGAACGTTGCGTCAAACGCCATTGCTTCAGCTCAATTCTATTCCGGTATATACGGAATAGAAATAAACTCTTATTCGCCCAGCCCTACATGGCGATACGATATGCCGGCTTCACGTAACTCAACGACAATTCATTATATGTATGCTTCATCAGTTTTAAAAGCTTTATATATTGAAGCTTGTATTGATACATATATTGTTATATTAATTTAAATGCTATGTTTAATATTAATAATCAACTCATATTATAATTATATGAATATGTTTTTATTTATAGTGAATAATAATCAATAAATATACCGTGCAAATAAAGATTTTCCCTCTTATCACTTTAAACTTCTTTAATTTGGAGCGAGATGCGAGGGGAGTGGCTTTATTGCCTCAGATATGTCACTTTACTCACAGCTGATTGGTCCAGTTTTGGTTTGCGACGTCTAACCCAGAATAAAACCTGCTCCGGAGCAGGTTATGTATGAAGCGTAAGTTACCATGGTGTCGCAACCCGCTCAAAACCAATCCACCTTCTTGCCCGAAAACTCAAGAGTATGCTCAAACTAAACACGAACTTACCTGGATAAAAACTGAAACCGGCTAAGTGATACAGGCCACTGGAGTTGTATGGATTAGTTTTATGACGGATATATATGCTTTTGGGAGCCTCAAAAAAAAAAAAGGGTTACCCTTCAATGCCATTGCCAAACTGGAAAGAGCCAGCACATCTTTCAAAATGACTCAAATTGTGTCTGCGCAAAAATACACTTGCAAGAGAATGAGTAAATTATTAATTAAAATAAGTTTTTGGGTGAACCATTCCTTGAATTTATTCTTGCAAGTCGTGCATGATTAACCAAAATATATATCACGTGATTTAAGCACAGCTTGTGAGTGAAGTACGGTAAATTGCAGCTGCACCCGAAAGCCAGAGGGCGCTCTCGTGCAGAAACTCCAAATACGCACTGCAGAAGAAGACCATAACACACGTAGTTCTAGGAAATGCCTAAGGACATGTTTTTATCACTGTTCCTCAAGCCTCCTCCGGTATTTTCATGATAATAAAGTATATTCATAACGATCATGTTTGACGGGTGTTGCTTTTTTAAATGCACGTTATAAGCGACTCAAACTCGCACTGCTTTTAAATCGAGCAGCATTTCCTACTGATCCCAGAGCCGTGCTACACGGACAAGCTACGCATAAAAAAAATATCGATGCCTTGCATAATCGAGCTAGCTCGATTTCAGCATGATTTATTGGTAATCGCGATTAACGTGCACAGCCCTACTTTGACCTCCTTTAAATTAAAAATGAATGAATATCCAGCAATGACAATGGTTTTGATATCTAAATGTAATGTGTGTTGGTACTACAATAAAATATTTCATCATTCATATACATCATTTTAGACAATGTAAACCACACTAGTCCAGAAGCACTTCCTGTTTCAGTTTTATATGATTCTTTTATTATTATTTCACACATATAAGCGAGTCTTAAAAATATTAGTTCAACATTTTAATTCAGTTCTTAATGTTCTGGTGGTTGTATTGTGTTCAAACGTGTAGAAAACTGAAACGGCAAGTTCTTCTGGACCAGTCTTCGTTACATCTTGCAAAAAGGCCTATAATGACAAGGGATATAAAACACTACTAATCTATGGGTGCTCGAATGAAAAAGTTTGGAAAGCCCTGCAATAGATTATTGTGATCACTGTGCATATTATGTAAATTGTGAAAATGGTAAGTCAATATGTAAATGCGAGGCCTTGTTTATAATGTATATCTTCGAGATTGTATTACTCTACTATACTTTTAGTATATTGTAGTGTTATTATCTGGCTGCTCTCTTATTTACTAAGACGTATGTACAACATACGTGGTTTTCAAAGATAAAAAAGTCACATATATTTTATGTATATGCAAGTAAACTGACTGTGATTATATATGTAACGAATATGTGAGGCATACATTTGTGAATTATTTTCTGTGATTTGTATTTGTTTACAATCTGTAAACAACGATTTCTGGGTACAAACTCATCTCTCATACTATTTCGGTGTACTCTTCAGTGTATAGGATACGTTTTAAACAAAATTGTAAATAAAGGTTACGGAAATAGTTAGTGATACTCACATTCTCTTGTCCTTTAGATTTATCATTCTTTTCATCGCAGCATATTTCTGTTTTTTCTGTTTACCCTAATTCACAAAAATACACAAAGAGACAAATCATCGTCATCAAGCAACCAAGCAGAAAATAGATGTACACTAAAACTATATTTCCAACCAAGTCTGAATATTCGGTTTATTTTAATAATGTAACGTACCATCACGGTGTAATACACCAGAGATTTTCAATCCAACCCTCGTGTGTTTCTCACAGCGTTTTCCGACGTCATCATCCTTCGACACATTAAACGCCTACGTCATTTCCTGCGTCCTTTGGCGTATTTGATATTGCGGTCTTTCCGGTTCTCAGTAACGTTAGATAAAAGCAAGGTAAAAATGATGAATGATTATATCAATGCTGTTTTCTAAATATGAACTATTTAAATCTGTCTTTCAGACGTATTGGTTTCTTTTCAATGCATCTTATGTCAGTGCTGTGTGTTGGTACTATGTCTGTATCTGTTGTTATGTGATTGTTCTGCATCGAATGAGCTTTTTAATTCACTATGAAACATTTTAGCTTTAACTTACATTGTCTTTTGATGAGCACATATTAAGGGTGCTCTCGTTTGTTTTAATTGTGCCCTAAACAAACAGTATTACGTGTTGTCAGAGTCTGCATTGTCAGCAGTAGAAATGTAGGACCACAAGAACAGAACTGATGTCTTGTCACACTTTCCCCCCGCAGCTTGAGGGAATTGCAGACGTGTTTTTGGCGGATGCAATATGATCGAGTCATGTTTATTATAAAACTGTTTTGTCATCTTGCCATTTATTTTGGATTTAATATTATTAGTCTCAGTCCATTGTCTCTTACCTAAAATACGTGGACGTGTCTCTATAACACCTTGGACAATTTTGAAGTGTTGTAAAAAGCAGTTTTACAGCACATACATTTTTAGTAAACACATGAGGGAAAACAGAAAGTTATGTAATATATAGAGTTTATTGCATTTTTTTTGTTACGTTTTTTTTTTTACAAAGGCAGAACCAAACTGATTTATATGCATCTCTTTTATCTTCCCAGTACTGGAGGAACATGAGCGAGATACTCGGCACCAAATAAGACAGCTTGGAGAGATCACAGTTGGAGGTCTAATTTGGAGTTTAAAGATGATCTGATGGACAGCCGCTTTTTGCTGACCTCCATCTTTTGTTCAGTCTTGTGGGCTTCCTTCTGGGAGGTGAGCTGGAAGAAAAGCAAGGAAAGTCAACTTGAAGAATGGCTCCAGGGACACAGCCTCTCCGAATACATGTATTTGTTTGAAGGTCAGTTTTACGCAATATGAACATATTTGAGTCACAACACAATTACATTTTTTCGAATCTATTTTATCTATTGCATTTGATCTATTTTTATAGATTTTAAAAAAATACACTAGTCCTGCAAGCAATATGTGTATAATGTGCTGAGTTTGCTTCCTCTTCCTATATGTATAGAGGTTCAGACTCTGGAGGAGCTGAGTTTGAGTGTGCTATCTCGACTTGAGGAGGTGGTAAAGGAGAAGCGTCGCTGGAGGGAGATCACTGAGGCACATGTACAGCTCCTCAGAGACTTTGCCTTCCAGGAGTGGCTTTGTTCCCAGAGCTTGGAGCACTACTACCACACGTGAGTTCAGAAACATTCAAGAATATGCTGCTGCGGGGTTTTCTAAGTATCACAGTCTTAGACAGGGCCAAGTATTTATTCCCAATAGGCAATATCTGTAAGAACATTTATTTTACATCAAGCCAACGTTTAACACCATTAATGAGTGCCCCACCTACAGAGAGATGTATGTTGATCAAGACTAGCATTGACTTCATAATTGTGAAATAAATAACCGTGTAAAGCCCATTGCACATTGAGTCCGATATTTGCGTCCGAAATTTCCCGACGTTAAAAAATAAATACGACCTCACGTTGTGTCAATCACATACACACTGCCTCCGATATTTTCGTCCGTCATAAAAAAATTCGGACCGGGTTCGATTTTCTGCGTTTTCGCATCCGTAGCAAGCATTTTGAGTGGCCTTTTATAACAATTCAGAGACACTGTTCAAACGAGAGCCAAATACGAAAAAACGCATACGAAAATTTCGGACTGTATGTGCAAAGACCTTAACTGTCATCGTTTTTTAGAAAACCTAAAATAATACTTTTAACTCGGAGGCCGCCATTTTTTTTGGTGTCAAAATACCTGACATCAAGAGGTTTCAACTCAAACCTGTTCTCTTAACGCTACAGCGAGGATACCATGTTTTCCATCTGTAGATGTAAATATGTCAGTAAAATGAGTACACGGATGCATGGCTGTAGCCAGGGTTTGTAAATTAGCGAGGTCTCTGGTGGTGTGTCAATAATTGTACCTAATATTACCAATAAATGCTATAAATCATTCAACTTTAATAAATATAATGAATAATAAAGTTAACAAATGATAAACTTATATCTATAATCAGGGCTTGATACTGTGGCTAGTGGTTTTCCAAAATGACTAACTGGTCCTACTCGACCAGAGTCTGTCCGGTATGGGAGACGAGTGCTCTAACGAGGATGCTAATCGTCTGCTGCTAGAGCAACCCTTGAAGTCGGGGAGTCAGGTTTACTTGGACAGCTCTCTCTCTCACTCGCCTCCGTTACACTAGCCAACCAGCATTCTCACTGTCAACAATTTTGTTTTTGGGAAGTTATTTTATGTCTAAAGTCGACAATGGCATGCTGTGAGATCATTCGTCGAAAAACATGCCCAAAATAAAAACGAAAATGTTCCCATACGCAACTCCCCACTATATTAACTTCATTACGTGAAAACGAGTATGCAAGTGTGTCATTACGGTAGGGCTGCAGCTATCGATTCTTTTACTAATCGAGTATTCAACTGATTTTTCCATCGATTAATCGGGTATTCGGATAATATCTGTGAAAACTAAACCCATTTAGTACATTACATTGCCATATTAAATTCAAAATGCAATATAATACAAATATATAAATAAGAAACATTAATAAAAATAGAAAGAATAATTTCAAAGGTAAACAACTAACTTCATCTTATGCATGATGCATTTAGTTTATATAAATTAGTTTCTTTTTTTTTTACTATTAAATAGTAATATATAGCCTGTTTCTTTTTTTTACTATTAAATAGTTATATATAGCCTATGACTTTTATTTTGGCAGGTTGTCGGAAGACGCTTATTTTTTAGTATGTCTGTTTCTTCATTCAAACAATAACATGTTCGTGAAATAAACTCTCAGAGCAACTCTGGAGGTGAAGTTCATGTCCTCATTCAGCGCAGACGCAGACAAATTTATGAGCATCACGCGTGTAGCACATTAAACTGTGCAGTTCATTCACGCAGACACGCAGAACTGACAGATGACATGTGTAAATAACAGGATTCGGTGTCCACAAGTCCGCATCTGGTTTGATGGACTCAATGCAGCCGGAAAACAAGTTTCACTCGCAAACTAGACTAAAACTAAGTAAAATAGCAGTTCACCATTTCAATAAGCTATCACTCATTTATCAGCATGAGAAATACGTGTTAGCGTGTGAACAGACTAAAATGCGTGTGTCTCACGGTGAATGCGTGAGACTTGAGAGCCCTGTAACATGAATAGAGTTTAGCGGGCTGTGCGTCAGTAATAACGGTCCGTGGGGAAACTCAGTGCTCCGTGCGTACTGTAGTTAAATGGATTAACAAAGCTTCGAGGCAACAAAAATTGCTTCGATGATTTTCTTGTATTCAAATTACTCGAGTTACTCGAGGAATCGTTTCAGCCCTACATTACGGGTATGCAGTGCGGAGATTGCATTACCACGCACGGTCGCACTCACTCACTCACAACTGTTTCAATTGGATGACGCTGCCAGCCTCTCGCATCAAGTGAAATGAAGCTGGCTACGGCCATCCACATACACACATATGTTACTTTTCTGTTTCTGGAAGAGGCAACAGGTGGCTCTTCAGACTGTTTTTGACAGAATAAAAATGAGGATGAGAAAATCTTTATTTTTACAAATAGTTGTACATAGCCCGTAAATTGACCTCTGCAAACATGGGGGACGTCCTCATTTTTCAAGTCTTCACTCTGAATATATTTGGGAATCATCTGTTGTTAAAACCAAGAATGCTCAAGTTGTGAATAGCCTGTAGTCGAAAAGGGAAAGTGACGGTATCTCTGCTAAGGCACATCCACCCATCTTTTCCTATATAAAATATTTGTTTGTATCTTGGCAGTTTAAAGACACTGGGCTGCACCAACCTGGATGATCTAGCACAGTGTGACAGCCAGCTTCAACTCTCTCTGGCAGCTTGGGGCTATTACTACGAAGATTACATCAAACTGTCCACAGGTGTCAGGGTTCTTCAGGCATCCAAGGAAAGCAGAGACCAGGACTACGAGATTCAGCTGGTGCGCAGCCTCGCTGAAAGACGACTGAATGAGAAGTGGTCTTTTGGTAAGTGTCATACTAATATATTTTTTTATGTTATGTTTAGGGCTGTCAAACGATTACTTGCGATTAATCGCATCCAGAATAAAAGTTTGTGTTTACATAATATATGTCTATGTACTGTGCATATGAATTTTGTATTTATAAATACAAACACATACACATGAATACATACTGTATTTAGGAAATATTTACATGTATTTATTTATATTTACTAATAATTGAAATTATATATAAAATATAAATTATTAATTTTTAGATTTTCCTTAAATATATGCATGTATGTGTATGTGTTAATAACTACAAAATTATTATGCACAGTACACAGATGTATATTATGTAAACACAAACTTTTATTCTGGATGCGATTAATCGCGATTAATCGTTTGACAGCCCTAGTGTTATATGTATTATATTGTAATATATTAACCTTTACTAAGAGAAAAATAATACTGTTATTGTATTACACTGGCGCTTATTAATAATTATTGTGTCATTTTTGAGTAATGTATTTTAAAAAATCCTTAGCAATGATGAATTCGTGGATTTACAGAATTGGCAATTTACAGGCACGGATCGGAGCAAGAACATTTTAATATGCAATTTCCTTTTAATGTGTCACTTCTCAGCTGGAGCTCTGATATTTGGCTGTACCGTTGCCCTGTGCTTTCTAATAAGGGACCTCATGTTTTACGTGATTGGTGAGTTCATAATCTTAGTTTTTTATTTCCAGTATGTCTAATTAACTTCTTTTCCATACAACAAAACATACTCGGCTTTGTTCACCAAATACACCAAGTACTTTTGAGATATTGTTCATAAATCAGTTTTCAATAATTCAAACCATTTTTTAGCTTAGACTACTTGCGGTTGGGTTATCGAGAATAATGAATTTCATGCATTTTAAACATTAAAGGGTTACTTTTAACATGACTCCACTCTCTAGGTGGAATAACTGTTTCCATCATCGCATTCGTCTTCACTATTAAGTTCCTGTGTGAACTTGCTGCTCGTGTGGTCAGCTTCTTACAAAATGACGATCCTGCCCGACATGGGGACCGCAGTATCTATGACTATGTGCGGGGAAACTATCTGGACCCACGCTCTTGCAAGGTTTCCTGGGATTGGAAGGAGCCACAGGAAGTGGGCCAAACCATGAGTTTCCGTGTAGAGGTAACCAAGCTTTTTTAGTCACATGTGAGAGCATTCTGAGTTCATTACACTCTTTACTGACTATTCAGTAACTGCTTATTTTATCCAATGTCTCAATTCAAATTCCTGCAGTGTGTGTATGGAGATTTATTAATTCTTTTAAAATCTCCATTTAAGCTTTTCTACAAGAATGGCCAGCCGTTTCCAGCACACAGGCCTGTGGGATTGAGGGTAAACATCACTCACATAGAGCTGGCTTTAGAAGTCCCCGTCACCCATGAGGTTCTTCTAGAGCCCGAGTCCAATGTAGTCAAAGTGGCCTTTACTGTGCGTAAGGCTGGACGCTATGAGATAGCTGTCAAACTTGGAGGCCTCAATGTCGCCTACAGTCCTTACTACAAGATATTCCAACCAGGTAAAATGCTCTTCTCTCGATAGATATGCTTACCTGTGGGCTTTTCAGTTCAGGCAGTGTGCCGTGAAGTATAAAAAATGAGCAAAAGACAAGACGGAGGGTTAGTTTTTGTTGTTGTTTAAATCAAATAAAATCTAATCAAATGTTAGAAATTGATCCTTTTGCAACAGCAATGTGAGCCCAGGCACTTAGGACACTGCATCAGACCGGTGCGGCACATTTCTACCCTAAAGCGATATTTCAGAGGCAAAACAAAATTTCCCCATGTTTTACTCACCTTCTAGGCATCCTGACTGAATATGACTTTCTTCTTGAAGAATAATGCAGTCGGAGTTATACTACCACGTATCATTTTTCTTTCAAGCGGGAAAGGGAGTGAATGGAGGACAATTTTTTGAAGCTCCAAAAAGTGCATCCATCGATCAAAGAACGGCTCTGTGGTCTTAACAAAGGTCTTCTGAAGCGAATCGAAAATATCCATAGCTATTAATGTTGAGCGCTATTAACGTTGATGTCTAGGTTTCATTATCCCTCGGCTGCGCGTGAACCAGAGGGTTCTTTTTCCGGCAAATGACGCAGGCGTGTCGTAAGTCCAGTGACGAACGCGGCTTTATTCGGTTTGTTCCGATAGGATATGGTCTTCTCTGTGCAGGAGCTTTCTTCACTGTCATTTGCTGGAAAAACAAGCTTCAGGTTCACGCGAAGAAGTAGTAACAAGGAAAGAGGACATGTGTAAAATGTATAATTCCTTGCATCAGCCATAACATGTTACTGGGGGAATTAATAACTTTGGTGTGATAATGTTTTAGATTACAAAGGGAGAGGGAAAGAAAACAGTAAAGAGTGATGAAACATTTTACTGCATCCCAGTGCTGTGGTGCTCCTAAATGAGCATTTGTGGAGTGTCTCTCATCCAAATCTGATTTAAACGCCTCTACGAACTGCATATTGTACTACTGTACTACATACACTGCAGGGTGCTCTGCTATACTAGACTGTACTTAAGCCACAATATAATTTTGGCAATTCTAAACATTTTGTTATGTTAAGTAGGGCTGCAGCTATCGATTATTTTAGTAATCGAGTATTCTACTGATTTTTCCATCGATTAATCGGGTATTCGCATAATAAGTACTTTTTCTTTATTAAAGAGCAATACTAAATATACAAGAGAAAATAAGACGGGTCTCTTAAAATGAACAACTAATTTGTTTCCTTTTTAGAATAATTTATATATTTATTGCTGAAATTGCGTACATTAATATCTGTGAAAACTAAACTCATTTAGTACGTTCCATTGCCATATTAAATTCAAAATGCAATATAGGCCTAATACAAATGTATAAATAAGAAACATTAATAAAAATAGAAAGAATCATTTCAAAGGTAAACAACTAACTTCAGCTTATGCATGATGCATTTAGGTTATCTAAATTAGTTTGTTTATTTTTTATGACTAGAATGAGCTTTATTGGCCAAGTATGTTTCCACATACGAGGAATTTGTTATAGTGACAGAAGCTCCACAGTGCAACAGAAACACAGCATCAGGACAGAACACAGATGAAAAATAATAATAATAATAATATACAATAATATACTATTAAATAGTAATATATTTGTCCACATAAAAATACAGAGTTTACCGGACTTTTATTTTGGCAGGTCGTCGGAAGACGCTTATTTTTTAGTGTGTTAGCTTCACTCAGTAAAATGTTCTGAAATAAACTCAGAGCAAATCTGAAGATGAAGTTCATGTCCTCATAAAGTGCAGTTCATTCACTCAGACACGCAGAACAGACAGATGGCATATGTAAATAACATGATTCGGCATCCACTAACGTTAGTCCGAATCTAGTTTGATGGACTCAATGCAGCCGGAAAACAAGTTTCACTCGCAAAATAGACTAAAACTAAGTAAAATACTCGAGTAAGTTACTCGAGGAATCGTTTCAGCCCTAATGTTAAGTATTGAGATAACATTGCAATATATTGTGATACCCTTTTGTAGTGTTCCTCACAGGTGTGAAATACACTTTTGATGTTAGCTGTCTCGATTGACCCAGTCTCATAGGAATTTGTACATGTTGTATGAGGTGGCTAATTCGTACGACGAGAATCTTACAAAAATGCACAATATGAGAAAAAAGCAATACTGAAGCCCCACCCCTAAACCTAACATCACTGGTGCGAAAGCAAATTGTTCTACAAATAAGTTTGTATGAATTCATATGAATTATCCACCCCATAAAATACCTACGAATTCCCATGAGATTGTGTTGTAGAAAGCACTGTCTTTCAGGGCTTTCAGAAATAAGCTGTATGTTAACATTTCACGAATTGCATGTATGTTTTGCAGGTACAGTGGTGCCATCCAAAACAAAGATAGCGTATCATTTCTCCACAATAGTGCTGACCTATGGCCACCAACACACGCTGCAAATAGAACCACGGGACGAGTATGGCAACCCCACCAGTAACACAGTCTCACTCGTGGATGACGTCAATTACAGTGTGCATGTCCACTCGGTAATTCAGAAATAGTTGGTGTTCTCACAATTTATGTCATGTAAATGTTTCTTCCTGAAGCAGATCATGAACATGAAGATATGAACCTATAAAGATATATAGGTTTGTGTATTAGTGTAATCTTGAATAATGTTGCTAGTGTAGTGTGTTTCCAGCATTTCCTTTGTGTTCCTGCAGCTGGGCCCTGGAGAGGAGGAGAGCTCCGAGGATTACTACAACACATCTGTATCATTTAATAAGCCACAGTGTCAGGTTCTGATGAAGCTCACATTCAGGAAGAAAGGCTGCTTCAGAGCATGTATTTCGTACAAGGAGCAGCCCCTTAGCAATGGCGAGTTTGACATCATTGTACTCAGTGGTAAGTTCAAATTGTTTTGTGGAGGACAGATTTTACTCATACCATTTTCTGCATTATTTCATGCAGTAACTTCAACTGTATGGTGCATGTTGTTAATTATTCGTTCTCAGTATACTAATGTATCATTATACTGTAACAAGGACACATTGAAATAAAATGTAACCAACTTATTATATGCTCTCAAAAGTTCAGTGGCTTGATAATAGGCAGGGATTAAATTGGGCCTGGGCTGTCCGGGGTGGAGCCCTGGCACATATAGGCTGTTTTGGTGTTATGGAGCAGCACTCCGTCGTGCCCCAGTATAAATCTCAAGTTTAAGTAACAATTTACCTTTTTGTCAGTGTATACACTTGCATTGATAATCGCGGATAAAACGGATCTATATGCAACGTAGTAACCCAACTCGCAGTCGCACATTAATCGCGTGCGCGCAGAAATCATTCCCTGCGTTCCATTCCGAAGTGATCATCCCTATGCCCTACTCTCTTCGAAGAGTAAGCTAAGTAAGAGTAAAGCTCTTGATCTGAAGGGAAAAACGCAATTGTCCGTTAAAAATTCACTTGGCAGAAGGAGCAATAAAAACCATGTCATTTTCTCTTTATTTGGAGTGACTTTTTGTATGGTGGTCCCTTTCCTGAAGGTTCCTTCGGAGGGAGATCTATTCTGTTTGGAACGCACCGTGTCTCTATGCGCGCTTGTGTTTCCTTTCTGTAGGGCCCTGCCTATTTGCGAGTTGTAGACATGACGCGTGGCGCCGTTTCTAGTCTGGTGCGCACTGTTTTTTTTAACATTTCAAATCATAATGAGCTGTTTGTGAAGAAAGGCTCAACTTCCAAATGATGTCATTTTAAAGGGGTGGTGCAATGATGTGTCATGCATTCTGACTTCTTTACAATGTTAAACGTGCTGTCTTCTCATGCGTAACATGGTCAACTTGTCAAAAAACGAGTTGGGCGTGTTACGTAGTATTTCTGTGCTCGATTCACTCCCCCAGCGATCGTACAGGTTTCAGAAAGTTTTTTTCGAACATATAAAACTGTTTCGTAACAATTTTTCTTAATCCCTTATTGGACAATTCTCCCGGAAAAGCACGCGGCACGCCACGCGGCAGCAAGGAGAGCAGGAGAAGGAGCATGCGCAGACTTCACTTTCACTTGTGTGCAGGAGAGAGAGAGAGAGAGCATATGTTCGCGAAGTTCAGGTGTTTGTTTGGTCTCTGCATTTGGGTGATGAATGTTATATAAACGGTGGATATAATGCTGGATTTGGAGATCGTTTGAAACTGATATATGGAGCCGTCCCAGCGCTAAAAGATGCCGGACATGAACCGCATGCGGTGAGTGAAACTGATGTCTGTGTTTTGTTGGCAATGGGTGCGCACGTGGTTTAGTTCAGCCTACCCCTCCCCCCGCACGCGCCGTATGCTTTCGGAAAAAATCGTACATCTGTATCTATCTTTTATAAATGTGATCAAAATAAATACTCTTCGAAGATACAAAGTATGCAATACTACTCTATGGGTACTCAATATTAATATGAGATTGGCAGAAACCGCGTATGTTAGGGCTGCTTTAATCAAATTCAAGCATTTAAAGCGGTTTGTTCATGGTGTGTACAGCAGCAACGATGCACAAGTTAACGGGTCATCTCAAACATTGTGAATGTTATAGCAAGTTTTGACAGAATAGTGCTGGAAATACACAGGTCATACACACAATTCTGTGGACATTAATAAATGAAGATATTTGATATTGACACAAGGAAAGGGCACAGGCCTACAGAAAGATTTTATTCTTATCACATGTAGCTTTGTAAACTGCTGGCATCTAGAATGAGTTTGATCAGCATTTTAATGTTCATAGCAAGGGCAATCTCAATTTATATTTTACAGTTTGTGAATTTAATAAGATTATAAGCTTTGTATACACACCCCTCAAAATCCCCACAGAGCCCCGGCACATAACAAATCCCAATTTAACCCCTGAATACAGGTATAATCTTAAAGTGGCCATAACTCAGACAGTTTCTGCATATCTCATGTTAATCTTGAGGATTTACAGAATAGTATCGTACCCTTCAAATATCCGTAGAGTCTTTAGTTTGATCACATTTATAAAAGACAAATACAGCTGTACGATTATTTCAGAAAACATACGACGCGTGCGGGGGGGGGCTGTGTGGAACTAAAGCACGTGCGCACCCATTGCCAACAAAACAAAGACATACGACTTAGTTTGACTTACCGCGTGCGGTTCATGTCCTGCATCTTTTAGCACTGGGATGGCTCTATCTATCAGTTTCAAACAATCTCCAAATCCAACGTTATATCCACCGTTTATATAACATCCATCACTGGAATGCCGTGAACAAACAAAGACACCTCAACTTCTCTCACTATTGCAAGAGTAACGAGCTGCAGCTGCAGGACCACAGTGCAGCCAATCTTGACGCAGCGCAGCCAATCTTGATGGTAAGCGGGTCTTCCTATCGCTCGGCGGTTGACGCGTGGGTGGGCTATTTCTTTCGCCTTTCTGTAGGCATGTTTTTCCGGGAGAATTGCCCGATCAGGGACTGAGAAAAGTTGTTGCTTAACGGTTTTTCATGTTCGAATAAAACTTTCCTAAACCTGTACGAACCTTGGGGGAGTGTATCGAGCAGAGAAATACTACGTAATACGGCCAACTCGTTTTTTGACAAGTTGACCATGTCAAGCATGAGAAGACGGCACCTTTAACATTGTAAAGAAGTCAGAATGCTGGAAACTCTGTTGCACATCCCCTTTAAAAAAGTTCCCTCATAGTTGCCTCATAATGCCATAGAAGAACCATTTTTGGCTGAATGGTTCCATAAAGAACTGTTTACTCCTCCCTAAGAACTAAAGAGTTATTTTTAGTGGAAACTAAAAATGAAGCCAAAAAATGTTTTTATACAGCCGCAGAAAAAAATAAGAGACCATTCCACATTTTCATCTTATCAGCATTTCTAGATGTATGTGGCCATTCCAGTCCAGTGTCTGTTGAATTTTAACAAAATCAAACCTCAGGAGTGACAAAGTCATCCAACAAGATGTGAAAGACTGACAGCATGATAAGACACATGAAAACTTAGGAAAATCCAGGTTATCACACAAAAAAGAATTTTGAAGAATATTCTTTTTTTTTTTAAGATTGAATTTTGGCAATTTTGCTTTATGTGTACAGTTAAGTGAGAGAGGGGACAGGAAGTGAAGTGGGAGAGAGAGAAGGGGGTGGGTTCAGGAAAGGACCACGAGAATCGAACCCGGGTTGCCTGATGCACGACCGCGCCACATGTCAGAGCACTGCCCACGAGTTCCTACTTGAAGAATATTCTTAAATGCATGTAGAAATATTACTGTTGCATTGCTTAAAAGTGGATATGAACTTATTTTTCTTTGCAGTATTTGAGGTCTGAAAAAATATAGAGCATCTCTTATTTTAACCTGTTTCTCTAGTTTTCTTTTTCTGCAAGTAAATGCAAAGAGAAACTTTTTTTTGACATTTTGTAGTAATATATTGTTAGTAGTTCACAGAAAAACACATACCTATAAATGGTCAATAGTAAATTCAGGAAAACTGATACTGAATGGTCTCTATTTTTTCTTTGGTTGTAAGAACCTTTGGGTAGCATTTGTAGCATCTCTGTAAACAGTGTTGGGTAAGTTACTCTGAAAAAGTAATTAATTACTAGTTACTAATTACATATTCAATAGTGTAATTAGATTACTGTACAAATTACTCTCTCCAAAAAGTTTTTAGTTACTTATTACTAATGACTTTCTATATCCACCTTGATTAGTTAAGTGATTCAAGGATAGACATGAAACGGCTCATATTCATTCAAATAAATAATATTAAACT
This sequence comes from Triplophysa rosa, assembly GCF_024868665.1. Taxonomy (NCBI): domain Eukaryota; kingdom Metazoa; phylum Chordata; class Actinopteri; order Cypriniformes; family Nemacheilidae; genus Triplophysa; species Triplophysa rosa. The sequence goes on from NC_079899.1 coordinate 4,481,293, forward strand.
ACATAAAGTTCTCTTATTAACTGACCAAAGTATTACAAATGTGAGAATTATACATTAAAGCATGGATTTTAAAGTTAGACTTTGAATTTTGATGTCAATTCCACTATTGCACACACATATATTACACAAAGTATTTAGTTTAATTACATCAGAAGTAACCGTAATTAAATTACAGAAAAAATAAGAGTAATTCCTTACTTTACTTTTTCAAGGAAAAAGTAATTAAATTACAATAACTAATTACTTAGTAACTAGTTACACCCAACACTGTCTGTAAATAACCTTTTAAGAATTCATAATTACTGGCTGAGGACTTTTAATAGTCGTTCCCAGGCTTTGAAAAATCATTGAAGTTTATGTAGGAGTTTGAACCTTTCCACATATGCTGTAGTCTAAAATATTTTATGTAATCTTTGTAATTTTGTGAAGTACGTAATAGTATATTTTTTTGCTCATTTACGTATAGCTGTAGCAGTGTAAATGAATGAACACACCTAAATCATTTGTATAATCATCTCTATTATGTATCAGAAAACGAGAAGAACTGTGTGGAGAAAAACGTGTCTACCCCAGGTATCAGCATCTGCTTTGAGGCTTACCTCTACAACATGGGCAACTACAGTAGTTGTCCCTGGCAGTTCCCAGCATCCTCCCAGCTGGCTCCACAGAGACGGCCCTCTATGGGTGAGGAAGAGGAGGAACAGGACTCCACAGCAGAGGGTCAGTCAGAGAAGATCAAGAAACCCAAAAAAGTTTACTGCTATATTTCACCGAAGGTAAAGAATTTGCGGATAAATTGTTTTATGAAAGTGGTTATGTTTGTTCATATTTAGATACCGACATTTATCCCATATTTATATACGTTTTAGCAATTCTCTGTAAAGGAGTTTTACCTGAAAATTATTCCCTGGCGCCTTTTCACCTTTCGCGTGTGTCCTGGAACTAAGGTTAGACATCGAGTCTTAACATTGCTTACTACTTACAGTGAGTCTTTGAAGTCAACTTGAAAAATGTATTCTGTTTGAATTCTCAATTTTTATATTATGTTTGTTTATCCAAATATCTTATTTTGTAATATCATCTTATCATGTAATGATTGCTTTTAATTGGTCATACCATTTTTATAATTCCTAAAATCAGCTCACAAAGATGTGTATTGTAGTGCTTGCACCGTGAAATCCCTCTTTATTTCTTCTGCTCTTACCTCTACTTTTCTTCTTTATTTTTCCGGAAATAATTCAAGTCAATTTTGTACTTTCTGCTTTTCTGTGTTATTTAGTCAAAATGACTTTTTTTTGCTGCCTTGTGTATTCTTCCAGAAATATTTCTGATTTCTTTCGTTCTGTCGTCCTCCACAGTTCACATACCATGGGCCAGACCCTGTACACAAGTACTTGACACTGGTGGTGGATGATGGGATTCAGCCTCCAGTAGAGCTCAGCTGTAAGGACAGGAACATCATGGCTGCCACCTTTATACGGTTTCTTCACAAGAACATTGGTAAGTATGAGTCCTGTTGTGTGTGAATTTTCACACGTTCCTATGTGGTTGTGTTTATTTGATTGTTTTTCATGTGTTTGCAGGAGGATCAGAGACGTTTCAGGATAAGGTGAACTTCTTTCAGAGAGAGCTGAGAAACATTCACTCCAAAAGACCTCGTACTAAAACCTGCCTGAAAATCAACCGTCACTCCCTCCTCGAGTCGGTGAGTCTGAAATCTCTTCAAAACATTGTCTTTGCTATAAAACGGTATGTTTTGTATTTACTTGATTGTAAATCGGTGAGTGACGATTTTGTTCTTTTTCAGTCTCTGAAGGCCACAAGAAACTTTTCAGTGTCTGATTGGAGTAAGAACTTTGAAGTCGTGTTCCAGGATGAGGAAGGTAAGTTTACTGAATAATACTATTCATTTGTGCACGGATGGATCAGCAAATTCTAATTGACAAATACATGTTTTAAAATAAGTCTCAAGTCCGTTCAGCTAATATTGGTTGTGATATTCTGGAATTTTAGAGGTTCACTTAAATGTCTGAGTTGTTTGATGTGTGTGTTTAGCTTTGGACTGGGGAGGACCGAGGCGTGAATGGTTTGAGCTCATCTGTAAAGCTCTGTTTGACACCAGTAACCAGCTCTTTATACGCTTTAGTGACAACAACCAGGGTTTGGTAAGTCGCAAAAAATCCTACTTTAGTACACAAATGATCATGATTGTAATAACAATAAGATTGAATACATATACACATACTCGTACATATTCTACAGTTTTCAAGAAAGAGGATAAGCAATGTTGATGCTGATATTCATAGTAGGGCTGGGCATCGGTTCTGATGTTCCGATTCGATTCCGATTCATAAGCTCTCGAGTCGATTCGAGTCAATGATTATAGATTTAATACAAATCCTATAGATATTTCTAAAAAAGATCAATATCACATTACAATGGTGAATTAACAAATGAAATGAAGACCCACTAACCTGTATACAGTATTAAACTTCTGATAAACACACTTGGGTATATTGAAACAGAACAGGTTATTTTACATTTAAGATACAGTATAACGAACAAAATTTCACAAAATTAGCTGTAAATCGTATGAACCGCTGCCTTTTATGTGAAGGTGATGTTAAATTCGACGACACACCCGCATCCGCCATGTTAATTAAGCAATGAAAAAAAATCGATTCACAGCTTTTGAGAGTCGATATTGAATCGACTGCATTTTAAAACACGATTCATCGATTTAAAAAAAAATGTGCCCAGCCCTAAACATAGTGTACTGTACGTGAAGGTACTATTTGTTGTGCTGCCTTGAATTTATGATGGTTCAAGAAGCATTGTGTTACAGTCTGAAGTAAAACGAACTTTTCTGCTTTTCTTATTTCTTGTTTTCTCATTCGTCCTTGATAAAGCTAAAATGGTAAAAAATGCCCATATTATTTTCATAATTTTATTTAAGGGGGATTTATTATAAAAAAATCAAAATAATTCAAAACATTATTTTCTCTCACCGTACATTCAAAGTGTCTAGCGTCTAGCCTGATTTGGAGTGTGTTTTGGAAATGTCTTGTCCTTGAACATAACCGTGAATTTCTGCTTCTTATGTTAAATGAGTAATGCCACAGTACCTCAGTTTTACTTCAGTAGCTGTGGTATTTTGGCAAATATACTATGTTGAGTTTTTGAAGTTTGAGTAATAGAACCATTACAAATATTTTTATTTATGAACTATTTGAGTATGTAACATGACATTACCTAAACCATTTACAACATGAACCGATACCGAACATTTTTTGCTTGGGTGTTGATTTCATTTATCAGCAACATAATATCGGCCATAGGATGGTGGTGGTATGTTGTCCTTTGTTTTTCGAGCAGGTCCATCCAAATGCTGAACGTTCCCCTCACTTAAGAGGGAAGATGTATGAGTTTGCTGGGCGAGTGGTGGGGAAGTGTCTATATGAGTCGGCTTTAGGTGGGGCCTACAAGCAGCTAGTACGGGCCAGGTTCACCCGCTCCTTCCTGGCCCAGATTATTGGTTTACGGATGAACTACAAGGTGAGAAAATGCTTTGATTCAAAGTCTGCAAATAAACGTACGTTATAACATACACGGATGCATGCAGGCTTACCACTATTTTGTTTAGTCTTCCTTTCTGTATTAATATGCTGAAACTTCACATACATTTATCATGTATACCCAAGGCTGGAAATGGGGGGGACACAGGGGGACTGAGTCTGTGGAGTCCATTTTAAGGGGGGACGGAGTTCCACTCACAATGCATAGGAATAGACTCTATGCACGTAGGGTGATGACGTACGTCCGCTAAAATCTCAGCTGGCTAAGCCACTTCCGCTCTCATAGGGCTGAGGTCATTTTTCACCAAGTGATAAGGATATGAAAACAAATTTCAGTGACTCCCCATTGTTGAGTGCCTAAGTGATCAAGCCTCAAGTAATGGCAAAAGTTGACTTCCTTTTTTTAATCATATTTATTTGTGGATGTAGCTTGAAACGATAGCCTGAAGCCTTTCCTCTTTTTGGTTGTCGATGTATGGTGTAGTGTTTGGAGAATTTGACTCACGTCGTTGACTGTAACCCTGTGTACATCTTGAGTGAAAACGTCATTGTTCCTTATGGACACTACGTGCGCCGGATGTGACTGAGCGGACTGAGACCAAACGCGGAAGCGATCGTGCATAGAGTCTATTCCGTTTTTATTCCATGAAATAACATCTTAACATTGTGGAAATTGCATGATGTTCCAGCATATATTGTTTAAATATATAAATGTCCCCATCTAGAGTCTCCCCAGTGAGTCTTTGCCATTTTCAGCACTGTGTGTACTTATAGAGTTAGATGTGAATCTTGCATGTAGTTCGGCTCATTCTTTTGTTGTTTTGGCAGTACTTTGAAACTGACGATGAAGAATTTTACAAAACGAAGGTTTGCTTTATCCTGAACAACGATGTCAGTGAAATGGACTTGGTGTTTGCTGAGGAAAAATACAACAAGTCAGGACAGCTAGAGAAGGTAATGTACATCTATTTGGCCTGGAAATGAAATTGTAGATATTGGTTAAACAATACTTAACATTATGTGACATGACTGATCGCCCCAACATAATGTTTTCTGGCATAGTTTCTGTAGGCTTTGAGTACATGTGTGCAGTGCCAGGATAATGCTGACGTAATGATGCCTGGTTTCACTTGGAAATGTATAGCTAATGCATGACTTGAGAAAGACCAGGACCCAGAACATTCGAAATGTTGACATGTAAAGACATAACTGCAGTTTGCTACTACATACTTTTGTGAAAGTGAGATCTACACAGGGCCAAGGTTACAGGGTTATAAAAATGGAATGGTTGGAGTTTTCACAATGGTGTTTTTGAACACCATTGGGGTGAAACTCATCCCAGCTTCTGGAATGACAGAGCTTTGATTTCGTCCTTTAGGAGTTGATGGACTGAACTTTAGAAGTTAGAAGTCTGGCCATTGGACAGTCAATAATATAGTTTCATTCTCATGCCAAGACATACAGTATGTCATGCAGAAAAGAGACAACGTGAGGTTAAAGGGAGGTTCATGTTTTTGATGAACGATTATACGGATAAATCATTTATAATAAACACTGCGATATTACATAGAAAATAAGAATTGTTGGTTTTGATGTCAGTCACACCTACATGTTAAATATAGTTTGGCTCTTTTTTGCATGTGCAGCTTGAAAAACTGATCAAATTGCACATAGTTTCATTAAAACTATTAACTGTTGATAGACGTGACCCGAGTCACTTACTGTTCTTTCTCCTTGTCACCTTGACCTTACTAATGGCTGCTTTTGGGTAGGCTATGGAGTAGGGCTGGGCGGAATCACGGAATATTCCGTTACCGCGGAATAAAATGTCAACCGTAAGAGATTTTTCTATTCCGTGTATTCTGCCGAATGTAAATAAGTAGGCGTGGTTAACTCAGCGCTCTGCAAATTGGGCTTCATGATGAAAATTTGTTTTGGTCATTCCGCCCACCCCTACTATGGAGGTAACAAGGTAACATAGATATTGATGTGTTGACAATGTGAAGGAGGTAGAAATCAACCAGGCAAACCTTGAGCCCCTGGTCTAACCTTTTTACTATGTGGGTGTGTTTATTTCACTCACAGTAAAAACAGTGTCATAACGTTACAGGTGGTGGAATTGATAACTGGTGGTGCTCAGATTGTTGTGACCAATGAGAATAAAATTCACTATTTGAACCTGCTGGCCCAATATAGACTAGCCAGTCAAGTGCGAGATGAAGTAGAGCACTTTCTGAAAGGTAAGAACCCATAATTGAAGTATTCTCTGAGACTATTCTTTCCTGTTCTCTGAGAAGACTAGGTCTTGAGCAAAATTGAATCTTCTTTCAGGTTTGAATGAACTTGTACCCGAAAACCTTTTGGCTATTTTTGATGAGAATGAACTGGAGGTAATGTCTTTTTCTTGAAAGTACAACAAATCACATTTTTTACACATTCTCTAAAATCTAAGCATGATATCTGACTGTTCTCTCCTGTTTTTAGTTGTTAATGTGTGGTACAGGAGACATTAATGTGCAGGACTTCAAAGCTCATGCCATAATTGTTGGAGGGTCATGGCACTTCAGAGAAAAGGTGAGTGACAGGCATTTTATAATGTCGTGAATTGGTCCCATATATTAGCTAGAGGCTAGCTCACCGTTCATGAACCTTTTAACCAAGGGTTAATACAAGCCTCTACCGTTTAGGTGATGAAGTGGTTCTGGGCAGTTGTGTCGTCCTTCACACAGGAAGAGTTGGCACGTTTGTTGCAGTTCACTACTGGCTCTTCACAACTCCCACCCGGTGGCTTTAACACACTTTGCCCATCCTTCCAGATCATAGCAGCTCCCACACACAGTACGCTGCCCACCGCACATACCTGGTAAGCACACATGTATGCACTCAAAACATTTCCTCACTTCAGAGAAAGATTTAAAGCAGGGATGGGCACTTCTGGTCCTAAAGAGTCGCTGTCCTGCAGAGTTTAGCTCCAACACACCTGCCTTGAAGTTTTCTAGTAAATGCAGATTAAAATGGTCAATTAAGTGATTTTTGTGTTTTTAATTTATAAATTGGACATGAAAAAATGTCATGTGGTGTGACCGTGATTTATCTTAAAATTAATCAATTTCCTTGATTTGTATACAAATCTTTAGTAAGTCGCTTTGGATAAAAGCGTCTGCTAAATGACTAAATGTAATGTAAATTTAGTATTTAAATTGCTAAGAATAGGGATGCACCGATATGTAAATTTCGGCCGATTACGATAACTGATAATTCTTTAACATTGGTAGCCGATAACCGATATATTTGCCGATATACAGTATGTAAATATTAATATCAAATTCCCTAAGACTGAAACAAAAGGCAAAAAGTGGACAACTGCTTTTATTTTAAAACGTTCACTGCAGAACAAGGTTCTTAAAATCATGTACCAAGCCTACTTTAACCTAGTTAGCGATTCTTTAACCTTCAAACTTTTCTGGTGTATTTTTTATTTAATAAACAAATTACAGATGTTCTTCCAGAGCAACCCAGAAAAATGTTCTCAATAGCCACAAGTCTAACAGGTCTCAAGACAGAAAGCATTCAGACAGCAGTCTGATTCAAGCAATATGCTTTTGTTCCTGTAATTTACACATTCATAAATACTGTATCTACATACTGTACCTAAATCAACAATGTTTTGCTAATAGCAGTAAGTGAATGATCATTGCTGAAAGACTGTACTGTACAGTAGTGTGCTGCTGAAGAAGTTTAACAAGAGGAAATGATTTATGATTGATCAGCTATAATATATCGGCCTAAATTTTACTTCCGGCCGATACCGATAACATTAAAAACAACCATTTATCGGCCGATACCGATATGGCTGATAATTTATCGTGCATCCCTAGTTTAGAAACAAAGTATTTGCATTTCTTTGAATTTTGATAAGTAATCATCTCATTATAATTTTACCGTCTTAACAAAACTTATTTTTCCTGAAAATCGCATACAAATGTTTTAAAAATACCATTCACTTAAGGATACTGTATCAGTGATTCATATTTCAGCCACAAAAATTAGATATATTTTATTTTTAATTTATTACAATTATTGATATTATTGGTCACACCACATGATAAGTGGTCATTATACGGCATTGCCCCTTGTATTAAAAACACTTTTGGGCTGAACTCATAAAGCTAGGCTCTATATGGAGTTTATAAAGTGGTCAGTTGCAGATATTTGAGATATATGTGATTTTTTTGCTTTATCAAATATAAAACATTTGGGTTTTTTTAGGTTTATTTGTGGCTTTCTGTTTGCTTCTGGTTCTTAATTACTTTTTTACTTTACCTTCCAACACTATCACTTTCCAACACTGTCAGTGGCTCTTTCTTGTTCTAATGTTCCACTTAGATTTTGCCTGTTCTTGAAGTGATGGTTTCTGTCATCATTTACTCACCCTCTTGTCATTTCAAACCTGTGCATCTAAAATATTTAGGTTTTGGTCCAGAATTTTTATTTCGGTGCATCACTTATAGTAATAAAAGGGTTTATTTATATCAAACTTTTAAAATATTGCTGTCAAATATTTCATCAAACTATAGCCTGTCACCTATTAAGTGATTGTCTTGAAAATCTGTTTTAATTACAGGTTGTAATCCAACAAAACAGGAAAAACATCACAGGGGTGAATACTATTCATAGTAGCTAGCTGAACAGATGTTTTGTATCGTAACTGTAATTTTGATGAAAAAACATAATAATGATGTATACAGATTATCAGATGTCATTTAGTTGTTAGCTAAATTGGCAGGATAATTCCTTTAAATTAATCAGCATATTATAGGAAATGCAGACTAACTGTTCCACTTGTCAGAAATGTTACAAACACAGTGATGAAGTGTACAGCAGTTTTATTTAGATTTTAGAAAATCTGTTTGAATTCATGTTTACCTTCTTCTCAATCTCCTGTCCTTTTCAGTTTTAACCAGCTGTGCCTCCCAACATACGACTCCTACGAGGAGCTGCACAAGCTGCTGAAGCTGGCGATTAGTGAGGGGAGCGAAGGCTTTGGGATGCTCTGAACATCTGTCCACACTTTATGGACATCTCATTCCAGTGTATTCTTTAAAGTTAGGACTCTGATCATAAAATTCCTCTGGAAGGATTCAAAAGTTGTGTATATATGTATTTTTAAAAAAATAAGTTTTTCATTTCTGTTGCCTCTCTTGCCATGTTCAGGCATAAATAAATGGCCTAACTAAGAGTCAAGATGCTTGTCCTGCATTTGTCTTAAACAGCTGGATTTCTTTTATGGAACATATTAGACTGAGATTTTGTGAATGACTGCATATATATATACCCCCTTTGGCCTTAACTGATCAGGAAAGGTTGTGTATATAACAGAATATATATATTTATTGCTTATTTGTTTTGTTTATACATTGTATACATCTTTTCTTTGTAATTGATAATTTTATATATTTGACAAAGAGACCTTAGACACGTTATCACTGCTCATAACTGTTAATCTCAAAGATGTTGATTCTGTTTTGGGGACTTGCATTCCAGAATCAGTTGTTTGTTTTAGCTGACTTGCGTAGGCTGATGTGCCCTGTGCTTTTCTCATTAAGCCCCATACTGTTCAGGTGGACTTTTGTTAGACATTTAACTTATGATGAAAATAATAAACAAACACTTATGCTAAAAAGGCCATGTGCATTTAAAAAACCCTTCAAGCATTAATTCAGTTACACAATTTATCAAAAATCTGATAAAAGACTTTAACATCTGTCAAGTGTTTTGTGTTATTTTGACATCCACAGTATGTACCAATGTTTTCATGCCTAGTAAAAAAGGTTGGTTAATATCCGTTAACTGATGCTGTATATGGTTAATATTTGTTTTTAACAGAGGATATGGCAATACTGTAAGGAACGTTAACATCTGGAGGGTAGTTTTGTGACCACTACAAACCATTTACAGGGACAGGAAGTAATGCTGAAGCACTGACTACCCCAATTTTACTCTGTGCTCTTGCTTTTGTCCTGGTCGGTATTATTTTTTATGTATATAATGTAACATACTGTATTTGGGTTTGAATTTAAATATAATCGTTTTATTTTCCATTAGGTTAGCCTTTTCCAGACTGAACATTTGTGTGCAGATGACTACACTTTATGAGTTATTTATGCAACAAAAATTAAAAAGCAGAAAAGCTATCTATAAAAGTGGTGTTTTCATCCATTTTATCATGTAAAATTCATTTGTATCATTTATGAAGATATCATGTAACAGTGACTCAGCCTTACAAAAGGCAAACATTTTACATAGGAATTTATCTTGATATACTTCCAGGATTTTCTTTTATTGCTTCTTTACTACACTATAAAAATGCTGGGTTATTTTCAAGCTATGGTAGAACGAACCTAATCGTGGGTTAAACTAACCCCCGAAAATGTTCATATTTGACCCAGTCAGGTTGAAACAACCTACGTTTTGGGCTGAAAGAAACCAGCATACACTGTAAAAAATTATCCTGTAAAAAACAGTAATCTACTGGCAGCTGTGGTTGCCAGCTTTATACTGTTAAATAACAGCGGGTTACTGTTATTTGAATTAACAGCATGATACTGTTTTATTAGCTACAGCATACAACTGTTATTTAGCAGCCTGATACTGTTTTAAGAACAGCATACTAATGTTACTTAGCAGCATACAGCTGTTAATTTACATACTAGTCAACTTATTTTAATTGTAATGCAATTATACCCTGCATTTTATATTTGTGGATCAAAAAACTAATGAAGCCAACTTATTCTTTTTTCATCTTCTTTATTCCTATTCAACATCAGATTTTATATGCGTTGTTTGTTACGCCATAAAATAGGCAAAAATACAAGCCATGATTATAATGTTTAATGCACAAACTATGGTGCAACAAAAAAGCACCCATAACGTATAAAAATACAAAAATGGCTTTCGTAAAGCAACTAAACGAAAACAAATAAGACACAATAAGGCATTTAAATGCCTTAACATAAAATACAAATGTAGCTTCAAATCAATGTCACTAACCTAAAACGAAAAAAGTTAATAAAAATCATTTAATTAAAAAACAAAAAGGTTTAGTGATAGTTCGCCAAAAAAAATAATTCTGTCATCATTAGCTCACCCTCTGGTTATTTCAAACTTTTATGACTTTCTTTCTTCTGTAGAACAGAAGAAAGATTTTCAGATAATTGGAATATTTTACCATCAATGCATGCACACGGAAAGCTTACCAGCATGTATTACAACAGCTTGACTGAATCTTTATAACTTAGCGGTATTTTTAGACATACTTGATAGCATCACTGATCTATAATAAATCAGTGGGTAACATACTCTATATTAAATGGATTTTAAGATAACCCGAAAATCTGGCGAATTTGCAGACAATATAAAATATTTCTCACCTACATGGACAGAAAGCGCACATTAAAAGTGTAACTACACAAAAACAATAATTGATTTAGATTGTTCCCGATTCATCTTTTACAGAGATATTAGTAAAACGTACAGGTTGGATTAAATTTAGGGTAATTCTTACCTTTTAGTCACGAGCATTTGAATCTCCTGTTAGCTAACACTACCCAGTCACTGTTTCAGAAGTTTTCCGCTAACCAGCATATCTTAGCGTTGTTTTCAGAACTACTTTGCCTGATTAAAACAGGAAATGTTATTAAATAATAAAAACTTCACAGGATATTTAAGATCTAACATTTAATTTAAAGATATTACAACCATAGATAAAGGTGCAGACGTACCTCATGCTGATAATCCAAAATGGCTCAGATAGGAAAATATGGTATAATGCTGTTAAATAACAGTGACATACTGTGGTTGTTCGAAGTGAACAAGTCTTCCCACAATGCACTGTATAAAACAGTAACATACTGCTATTAAACGAAAACAGCATTTTGCTGTTAAATTTCCATGTAAATTAACAGGAATTTTTTACAGTGTAGGTTCATTTGAATTCATAACCCAACTGTTGGATCCGCCCCATTTTGACCCAGTCATGGGTTGAAAGTAACCCAGCGAATGACCCAGAGTGAGGTTAGTGGTAGTCAAATTATTATTGAAGATTTACAGTGTGATGCATAAAGTGTGAGATCTCATGCAATGGGAGTGAAGTAATGTGAATGAGTGTTTGTACCAAAGGGGAATCTGAACCAAAATCTTGGGGGTAAAAACGGAAATTCAAAATAGAGAGGGTGGGAACTAACCATTAAAATAGCTTAAGCTTTCCTCGTGATCTGATCCTTCAATTGATTTTCAGATAATTGGAAATTAGAAAATAGGTCACAACTGCTCTGCACAGGAATTAAGCAAGACCCTCTATGTTATCTATGCCCATCTAACCACTCCTTGGAATTTTGGATAAAGTGGAGTGTTGAGAACAGTACTACTGTCTTTATAATGTTCTGTAATGTTTCTAATGTGCCTTTATAATATCAGATATCCTCCATATTTGTTTTTCTTCACGTGTCATGTTTGTTCATGCGAGTTTCTGCAAGATCTCGTGCCACTCATTACTATCAGGTCTGCCTGATCCGTCGCTTCTGTGCACTCTGAGAATTCTAATGTTAAAAATCGGTCCTTATGTCTGTGGTTTTGAAAATCTGTTACGATTTGAAAATAATCTGTTGTCCCCCAAGCCTAACCTGCATGTCTTTGGACTGTGTGAGGAAACCCATGCTGACACGGAGAACATGCTAAGCCCACACATAAAGGCATCCTGGCACAGTCTCGAACCAGGAATCATCTTGCTGTGAGACAAGAAACGAACGTGGAGCCTGAGATTGATTTAGAAAAGCAGTTTAGCACTGGGATGGCTCTATCTATCAGTTTCAAACAATCTCCAAATCCAACGTTATATCCACCGTTTATATAACATCCATCACTGGAATGCCGTGAACAAACAAAGACACCTCAACTTCTCTCACTATTGCAAGAGTAACGAGCTGCAGCTGCAGGACCACAGTGCAGCCAATCTTGACGCAGCGCAGCCAATCTTGATGGTAAGCGGGTCTTCCTATCGCTCGGCGGTTGACGCGTGGGTGGGCTATTTCTTTCGCCTTTCTGTAGGCATGTTTTTCCGGGAGAATTGCCCGATCAGGGACTGAGAAAAGTTGTTGCTTAACGGTTTTTCATGTTCGAATAAAACTTTCCTAAACCTGTACGAACCTTGGGGGAGTGTATCGAGCAGAGAAATACTACGTAATACGGCCAACTCGTTTTTTGACAAGTTGACCATGTCAAGCATGAGAAGACGGCACCTTTAACATTGTAAAGAAGTCAGAATGCTGGAAACTCTGTTGCACATCCCCTTTAAAAAAGTTCCCTCATAGTTGCCTCATAATGCCATAGAAGAACCATTTTTGGCTGAATGGTTCCATAAAGAACTGTTTACTCCTCCCTAAGAACTAAAGAGTTATTTTTAGTGGAAACTAAAAATGAAGCCAAAAAATGTTTTTATACAGCCGCAGAAAAAAATAAGAGACCATTCCACATTTTCATCTTATCAGCATTTCTAGATGTATGTGGCCATTCCAGTCCAGTGTCTGTTGAATTTTAACAAAATCAAACCTCAGGAGTGACAAAGTCATCCAACAAGATGTGAAAGACTGACAGCATGATAAGACACATGAAAACTTAGGAAAATCCAGGTTATCACACAAAAAAGAATTTTGAAGAATATTCTTTTTTTTTTTAAGATTGAATTTTGGCAATTTTGCTTTATGTGTACAGTTAAGTGAGAGAGGGGACAGGAAGTGAAGTGGGAGAGAGAGAAGGGGGTGGGTTCAGGAAAGGACCACGAGAATCGAACCCGGGTTGCCTGATGCACGACCGCGCCACATGTCAGAGCACTGCCCACGAGTTCCTACTTGAAGAATATTCTTAAATGCATGTAGAAATATTACTGTTGCATTGCTTAAAAGTGGATATGAACTTATTTTTCTTTGCAGTATTTGAGGTCTGAAAAAATATAGAGCATCTCTTATTTTAACCTGTTTCTCTAGTTTTCTTTTTCTGCAAGTAAATGCAAAGAGAAACTTTTTTTTGACATTTTGTAGTAATATATTGTTAGTAGTTCACAGAAAAACACATACCTATAAATGGTCAATAGTAAATTCAGGAAAACTGATACTGAATGGTCTCTATTTTTTCTTTGGTTGTAAGAACCTTTGGGTAGCATTTGTAGCATCTCTGTAAACAGTGTTGGGTAAGTTACTCTGAAAAAGTAATTAATTACTAGTTACTAATTACATATTCAATAGTGTAATTAGATTACTGTACAAATTACTCTCTCCAAAAAGTTTTTAGTTACTTATTACTAATGACTTTCTATATCCACCTTGATTAGTTAAGTGATTCAAGGATAGACATGAAACGGCTCATATTCATTCAAATAAATAATATTAAACTACATAAAGTTCTCTTATTAACTGACCAAAGTATTACAAATGTGAGAATTATACATTAAAGCATGGATTTTAAAGTTAGACTTTGAATTTTGATGTCAATTCCACTATTGCACACACATATATTACACAAAGTATTTAGTTTAATTACATCAGAAGTAACCGTAATTAAATTACAGAAAAAATAAGAGTAATTCCTTACTTTACTTTTTCAAGGAAAAAGTAATTAAATTACAATAACTAATTACTTAGTAACTAGTTACACCCAACACTGTCTGTAAATAACCTTTTAAGAATTCATAATTACTGGCTGAGGACTTTTAATAGTCGTTCCCAGGCTTTGAAAAATCATTGAAGTTTATGTAGGAGTTTGAACCTTTCCACATATGCTGTAGTCTAAAATATTTTATGTAATCTTTGTAATTTTGTGAAGTACGTAATAGTATATTTTTTTGCTCATTTACGTATAGCTGTAGCAGTGTAAATGAATGAACACACCTAAATCATTTGTATAATCATCTCTATTATGTATCAGAAAACGAGAAGAACTGTGTGGAGAAAAACGTGTCTACCCCAGGTATCAGCATCTGCTTTGAGGCTTACCTCTACAACATGGGCAACTACAGTAGTTGTCCCTGGCAGTTCCCAGCATCCTCCCAGCTGGCTCCACAGAGACGGCCCTCTATGGGTGAGGAAGAGGAGGAACAGGACTCCACAGCAGAGGGTCAGTCAGAGAAGATCAAGAAACCCAAAAAAGTTTACTGCTATATTTCACCGAAGGTAAAGAATTTGCGGATAAATTGTTTTATGAAAGTGGTTATGTTTGTTCATATTTAGATACCGACATTTATCCCATATTTATATACGTTTTAGCAATTCTCTGTAAAGGAGTTTTACCTGAAAATTATTCCCTGGCGCCTTTTCACCTTTCGCGTGTGTCCTGGAACTAAGGTTAGACATCGAGTCTTAACATTGCTTACTACTTACAGTGAGTCTTTGAAGTCAACTTGAAAAATGTATTCTGTTTGAATTCTCAATTTTTATATTATGTTTGTTTATCCAAATATCTTATTTTGTAATATCATCTTATCATGTAATGATTGCTTTTAATTGGTCATACCATTTTTATAATTCCTAAAATCAGCTCACAAAGATGTGTATTGTAGTGCTTGCACCGTGAAATCCCTCTTTATTTCTTCTGCTCTTACCTCTACTTTTCTTCTTTATTTTTCCGGAAATAATTCAAGTCAATTTTGTACTTTCTGCTTTTCTGTGTTATTTAGTCAAAATGACTTTTTTTTGCTGCCTTGTGTATTCTTCCAGAAATATTTCTGATTTCTTTCGTTCTGTCGTCCTCCACAGTTCACATACCATGGGCCAGACCCTGTACACAAGTACTTGACACTGGTGGTGGATGATGGGATTCAGCCTCCAGTAGAGCTCAGCTGTAAGGACAGGAACATCATGGCTGCCACCTTTATACGGTTTCTTCACAAGAACATTGGTAAGTATGAGTCCTGTTGTGTGTGAATTTTCACACGTTCCTATGTGGTTGTGTTTATTTGATTGTTTTTCATGTGTTTGCAGGAGGATCAGAGACGTTTCAGGATAAGGTGAACTTCTTTCAGAGAGAGCTGAGAAACATTCACTCCAAAAGACCTCGTACTAAAACCTGCCTGAAAATCAACCGTCACTCCCTCCTCGAGTCGGTGAGTCTGAAATCTCTTCAAAACATTGTCTTTGCTATAAAACGGTATGTTTTGTATTTACTTGATTGTAAATCGGTGAGTGACGATTTTGTTCTTTTTCAGTCTCTGAAGGCCACAAGAAACTTTTCAGTGTCTGATTGGAGTAAGAACTTTGAAGTCGTGTTCCAGGATGAGGAAGGTAAGTTTACTGAATAATACTATTCATTTGTGCACGGATGGATCAGCAAATTCTAATTGACAAATACATGTTTTAAAATAAGTCTCAAGTCCGTTCAGCTAATATTGGTTGTGATATTCTGGAATTTTAGAGGTTCACTTAAATGTCTGAGTTGTTTGATGTGTGTGTTTAGCTTTGGACTGGGGAGGACCGAGGCGTGAATGGTTTGAGCTCATCTGTAAAGCTCTGTTTGACACCAGTAACCAGCTCTTTATACGCTTTAGTGACAACAACCAGGGTTTGGTAAGTCGCAAAAAATCCTACTTTAGTACACAAATGATCATGATTGTAATAACAATAAGATTGAATACATATACACATACTCGTACATATTCTACAGTTTTCAAGAAAGAGGATAAGCAATGTTGATGCTGATATTCATAGTAGGGCTGGGCATCGGTTCTGATGTTCCGATTCGATTCCGATTCATAAGCTCTCGAGTCGATTCGAGTCAATGATTATAGATTTAATACAAATCCTATAGATATTTCTAAAAAAAGATCAATATCACATTACAATGGTGAATTAACAAATGAAATGAAGACCCACTAACCTGTATACAGTATTAAACTTCTGATAAACACACTTGGGTATATTGAAACAGAACAGGTTATTTTACATTTAAGATACAGTATAACGAACAAAATTTCACAAAATTAGCTGTAAATCGTATGAACCGCTGCCTTTTATGTGAAGGTGATGTTAAATTCGACGACACACCCGCATCCGCCATGTTAATTAAGCAATGAAAAAAAATCGATTCACAGCTTTTGAGAGTCGATATTGAATCGACTGCATTTTAAAACACGATTCATCGATTTAAAAAAAAATGTGCCCAGCCCTAAACATAGTGTACTGTACGTGAAGGTACTATTTGTTGTGCTGCCTTGAATTTATGATGGTTCAAGAAGCATTGTGTTACAGTCTGAAGTAAAACGAACTTTTCTGCTTTTCTTATTTCTTGTTTTCTCATTCGTCCTTGATAAAGCTAAAATGGTAAAAAATGCCCATATTATTTTCATAATTTTATTTAAGGGGGATTTATTATAAAAAAATCAAAATAATTCAAAACATTATTTTCTCTCACCGTACATTCAAAGTGTCTAGCGTCTAGCCTGATTTGGAGTGTGTTTTGGAAATGTCTTGTCCTTGAACATAACCGTGAATTTCTGCTTCTTATGTTAAATGAGTAATGCCACAGTACCTCAGTTTTACTTCAGTAGCTGTGGTATTTTGGCAAATATACTATGTTGAGTTTTTGAAGTTTGAGTAATAGAACCATTACAAATATTTTTATTTATGAACTATTTGAGTATGTAACATGACATTACCTAAACCATTTACAACATGAACCGATACCGAACATTTTTTGCTTGGGTGTTGATTTCATTTATCAGCAACATAATATCGGCCATAGGATGGTGGTGGTATGTTGTCCTTTGTTTTTCGAGCAGGTCCATCCAAATGCTGAACGTTCCCCTCACTTAAGAGGGAAGATGTATGAGTTTGCTGGGCGAGTGGTGGGGAAGTGTCTATATGAGTCGGCTTTAGGTGGGGCCTACAAGCAGCTAGTACGGGCCAGGTTCACCCGCTCCTTCCTGGCCCAGATTATTGGTTTACGGATGAACTACAAGGTGAGAAAATGCTTTGATTCAAAGTCTGCAAATAAACGTACGTTATAACATACACGGATGCATGCAGGCTTACCACTATTTTGTTTAGTCTTCCTTTCTGTATTAATATGCTGAAACTTCACATACATTTATCATGTATACCCAAGGCTGGAAATGGGGGGGACACAGGGGGACTGAGTCTGTGGAGTCCATTTTAAGGGGGGACGGAGTTCCACTCACAATGCATAGGAATAGACTCTATGCACGTAGGGTGATGACGTACGTCCGCTAAAATCTCAGCTGGCTAAGCCACTTCCGCTCTCATAGGGCTGAGGTCATTTTTCACCAAGTGATAAGGATATGAAAACAAATTTCAGTGACTCCCCATTGTTGAGTGCCTAAGTGATCAAGCCTCAAGTAATGGCAAAAGTTGACTTCCTTTTTTTTAATCATATTTATTTGTGGATGTAGCTTGAAACGATAGCCTGAAGCCTTTCCTCTTTTTGGTTGTCGATGTATGGTGTAGTGTTTGGAGAATTTGACTCACGTCGTTGACTGTAACCCTGTGTACATCTTGAGTGAAAACGTCATTGTTCCTTATGGACACTACGTGCGCCGGATGTGACTGAGCGGACTGAGACCAAACGCGGAAGCGATCGTGCATAGAGTCTATTCCGTTTTTATTCCATGAAATAACATCTTAACATTGTGGAAATTGCATGATGTTCCAGCATATATTGTTTAAATATATAAATGTCCCCATCTAGAGTCTCCCCAGTGAGTCTTTGCCATTTTCAGCACTGTGTGTACTTATAGAGTTAGATGTGAATCTTGCATGTAGTTCGGCTCATTCTTTTGTTGTTTTGGCAGTACTTTGAAACTGACGATGAAGAATTTTACAAAACGAAGGTTTGCTTTATCCTGAACAACGATGTCAGTGAAATGGACTTGGTGTTTGCTGAGGAAAAATACAACAAGTCAGGACAGCTAGAGAAGGTAATGTACATCTATTTGGCCTGGAAATGAAATTGTAGATATTGGTTAAACAATACTTAACATTATGTGACATGACTGATCGCCCCAACATAATGTTTTCTGGCATAGTTTCTGTAGGCTTTGAGTACATGTGTGCAGTGCCAGGATAATGCTGACGTAATGATGCCTGGTTTCACTTGGAAATGTATAGCTAATGCATGACTTGAGAAAGACCAGGACCCAGAACATTCGAAATGTTGACATGTAAAGACATAACTGCAGTTTGCTACTACATACTTTTGTGAAAGTGAGATCTACACAGGGCCAAGGTTACAGGGTTATAAAAATGGAATGGTTGGAGTTTTCACAATGGTGTTTTCGTCCGAATTGGGACACATCTGAGTGAAACTCATCCCAGCTTCTGGAATGACAGAGCTTTGATTTCGTCCTTTAGGAGTTGATGGACTGAACTTTAGAAGTTAGAAGTCTGGCCATTGGACAGTCAATAATATAGTTTCATTCTCATGCCAAGACATACAGTATGTCATGCAGAAAAGAGACAACGTGAGGTTAAAGGGAGGTTCATGTTTTTGATGAACGATTATACGGATAAATCATTTATAATAAACACTGCGATATTACATAGAAAATAAGAATTGTTGGTTTTGATGTCAGTCACACCTACATGTTAAATATAGTTTGGCTCTTTTTTGCATGTGCAGCTTGAAAAACTGATCAAATTGCACATAGTTTCATTAAAACTATTAACTGTTGATAGACGTGACCCGAGTCACTTACTGTTCTTTCTCCTTGTCACCTTGACCTTACTAATGGCTGCTTTTGGGTAGGCTATGGAGTAGGGCTGGGCGGAATCACGGAATATTCCGTTACCGCGGAATAAAATGTCAACCGTAAGAGATTTTTCTATTCCGTGTATTCTGCCGAATGTAAATAAGTAGGCGTGGTTAACTCAGCGCTCTGCAAATTGGGCTTCATGATGAAAATTTGTTTTGGTCATTCCGCCCACCCCTACTATGGAGGTAACAAGGTAACATAGATATTGATGTGTTGACAATGTGAAGGAGGTAGAAATCAACCAGGCAAACCTTGAGCCCCTGGTCTAACCTTTTTACTATGTGGGTGTGTTTATTTCACTCACAGTAAAAACAGTGTCATAACGTTACAGGTGGTGGAATTGATAACTGGTGGTGCTCAGATTGTTGTGACCAATGAGAATAAAATTCACTATTTGAACCTGCTGGCCCAATATAGACTAGCCAGTCAAGTGCGAGATGAAGTAGAGCACTTTCTGAAAGGTAAGAACCCATAATTGAAGTATTCTCTGAGACTATTCTTTCCTGTTCTCTGAGAAGACTAGGTCTTGAGCAAAATTGAATCTTCTTTCAGGTTTGAATGAACTTGTACCCGAAAACCTTTTGGCTATTTTTGATGAGAATGAACTGGAGGTAATGTCTTTTTCTTGAAAGTACAACAAATCACATTTTTTACACATTCTCTAAAATCTAAGCATGATATCTGACTGTTCTCTCCTGTTTTTAGTTGTTAATGTGTGGTACAGGAGACATTAATGTGCAGGACTTCAAAGCTCATGCCATAATTGTTGGAGGGTCATGGCACTTCAGAGAAAAGGTGAGTGACAGGCATTTTATAATGTCGTGAATTGGTCCCATATATTAGCTAGAGGCTAGCTCACCGTTCATGAACCTTTTAACCAAGGGTTAATACAAGCCTCTACCGTTTAGGTGATGAAGTGGTTCTGGGCAGTTGTGTCGTCCTTCACACAGGAAGAGTTGGCACGTTTGTTGCAGTTCACTACTGGCTCTTCACAACTCCCACCCGGTGGCTTTAACACACTTTGCCCATCCTTCCAGATCATAGCAGCTCCCACACACAGTACGCTGCCCACCGCACATACCTGGTAAGCACACATGTATGCACTCAAAACATTTCCTCACTTCAGAGAAAGATTTAAAGCAGGGATGGGCACTTCTGGTCCTAAAGAGTCGCTGTCCTGCAGAGTTTAGCTCCAACACACCTGCCTTGAAGTTTTCTAGTAAATGCAGATTAAAATGGTCATTTAAGTGATTTTTGTGTTTTTAATTTATAAATTGGACATGAAAAAATGTCATGTGGTGTGACCGTGATTTATCTTAAAATTAATCAATTTCCTTGATTTGTATACAAATCTTTAGTAAGTCGCTTTGGATGAAAGCGTCTGCTAAATGACTAAATGTTAATGTAAATTTAGTATTTAAATTGCTAAGAATAGGGATGCACCGATATGTAAATTTCGGCCGATTACGATAACTGATAATTCTTTAACATTGGTAGCCGATAACCGATATATTTGCCGATATACAGTATGTAAATATTAATATCAAATTCCCTAAGACTGAAACAAAAGGCAAAAAGTGGACAACTGCTTTTATTTTAAAACGTTCACTGCAGAACAAGGTTCTTAAAATCATGTACCAAGCCTACTTTAACCTAGTTAGCGATTCTTTAACCTTCAAACTTTTCTGGTGTATTTTTTATTTAATAAACAAATTACAGATGTTCTTCCAGAGCAACCCAGAAAAATGTTCTCAATAGCCACAAGTCTAACAGGTCTCAAGACAGAAAGCATTCAGACAGCAGTCTGATTCAAGCAATATGCTTTTGTTCCTGTAATTTACACATTCATAAATACTGTATCTACATACTGTACCTAAATCAACAATGTTTTGCTAATAGCAGTAAGTGAATGATCATTGCTGAAAGACTGTACTGTACAGTAGTGTGCTGCTGAAGAAGTTTAACAAGAGGAAATGATTTATGATTGATCAGCTATAATATATCGGCCTAAATTTTACTTCCGGCCGATACCGATAACATTAAAAACAACCATTTATCGGCCGATACCGATATGGCTGATAATTTATCGTGCATCCCTAGTTTAGAAACAAAGTATTTGCATTTCTTTGAATTTTGATAAGTAATCATCTCATTATAATTTTACCGTCTTAACAAAACTTATTTTTCCTGAAAATCGCATACAAATGTTTTAAAAATACCATTCACTTAAGGATACTGTATCAGTGATTCATATTTCAGCCACAAAAATTAGATATATTTTATTTTTAATTTATTACAATTATTGATATTATTGGTCACACCACATGATAAGTGGTCATTATACGGCATTGCCCCTTGTATTAAAAACGCTTTTGGGCTGAACTCATAAAGCTAGGCTCTACAGTATATGGAGTTTATAAAGTGGTCAGTTGCAGATATTTGAGATATATGTGATTTTTTTGCTTTATCAAATATAAAACATTTGGGGTTTTTTAGGTTTATTTGTGGCTTTCTGTTTGCTTCTGGTTCTTAATTACTTTTTTACTTTACCTTCCAACACTATCACTTTCCAACACTGTCAGTGGCTCTTTCTTGTTCTAATGTTCCACTTAGATTTTGCCTGTTCTTGAAGTGATGGTTTCTGTCATCATTTACTCACCCTCTTGTCATTTCAAACCTGTGCATCTAAAATATTTAGGTTTTGGTCCAGAATTTTTATTTCGGTGCATCACTTATAGTAATAAAAGGGTTTATTTATATCAAACTTTTAAATATTGCTGTCAAATATTTCGATCAGAACTATATGCCTGTCATCAACTATATAAGCTGTATTGTCTTGATAAATCTGTTATTAATTAATCAGGTTCGTGAAATCTCAGACAAAACATGAGATAAACACATCGACAGGGTGTAGAATACCTATCTACACTAGGTAGCAAATAGTGCATGACATCATGACATGTTTATGTAGTCGTCTGAACTGTAATTTTGATGAACAAAACTGTATTATGATGAATGATGAATATACAGTATTATCAGATGTACTAATTTAGTTTGTTAGCATAAGACTTGAGCTAGGATAATTCCTTATAAATTAATCAGACATATTATACGTGAAATTAATGCAGACTAACTATGATTCCACTTGATACTAGAAATGATTACAAACACTCAAGTGATGGAATGTAGTACAGCAGTTCTTATTCTAGAGTTTTAGAATAATTACTGTTTCAGATATTCATTGTTTACTTCTATCTTCTAACAATCTGTCCTGTCACTGTTTCAGCTTTTAACTCAGCTACCGTCTAGTTACCTGCCTCAACATACGACTCCTACGAGGAGCTGCACAAGCTGCTGAAGCTGGCGATTAGTGAGGGGAGCGAAGGCTTTGGGATGCTCTGAACATCTGTCCACACTTTATGGACATCTCATTCCAGTGTATTCTTTAAAGTTAGGACTCTGATCATAAAATTCCTCTGGATGGATTCAAAAGTTGTGTATATATGTATTTTTAAAAAAATAAGTTTTTCATTTCTGTTGCCTCTCTTGCCATGTTCAGGCATAAATAAATGGCCTAACTAAGAGTCAAGATGCTTGTCCTGCATTTGTCTTAAACAGCTGGATTTCTTTTATGGAACATATTAGACTGAGATTTTGTGAATGACTGCATATATATATACCCCCTTTGGCCTTAACTGATCAGGAAAGGTTGTGTATATAACAGAATATATATATTTATTGCTTATTTGTTTTGTTTATACATTGTATACATCTTTTCTTTGTAATTGATAATTTTATATATTTGACAAAGAGACCTTAGACACGTTATCACTGCTCATAACTGTTAATCTCAAAGATGTTGATTCTGTTTTGGGGACTTGCATTCCAGAATCATTTGTTTGTTTTAGCTGACTTGCGTAGGCTGATGTGCCCTGTGC
The DNA here is from genome assembly GCF_024868665.1 of Triplophysa rosa. Classification (NCBI taxonomy): domain Eukaryota; kingdom Metazoa; phylum Chordata; class Actinopteri; order Cypriniformes; family Nemacheilidae; genus Triplophysa; species Triplophysa rosa. The sequence goes on from NC_079899.1 coordinate 4,504,617, forward strand.
TTTTCTCATTAAGCCCCATACTGTTCAGGTGGACTTTTGTTAGACATTTAACTTATGATGAAAATAATAAACAAACACTTATGCTAAAAAGGCCATGTGCATTTAAAAAACCCTTCAAGCATTAATTCAGTTACACAATTTATCAAAAATCTGATAAAAGACTTTAACATCTGTCAAGTGTTTTGTGTTATTTTGACATCCACAGTATGTACCAATGTTTTCATGCCTAGTAAAAAAGGTTGGTTAATATCCGTTAACTGATGCTGTATATGGTTAATATTTGTTTTTAACAGAGGATATGGCAATACTGTAAGGAACGTTAACATCTGGAGGGTAGTTTTGTGACCACTACAAACCATTTACAGGGACAGGAAGTAATGCTGAAGCACTGACTACCCCAATTTTACTCTGTGCTCTTGCTTTTGTCCTGGTCGGTATTATTTTTTATGTATATAATGTAACATACTGTATTTGGGTTTGAATTTAAATATAATCGTTTTATTTTCCATTAGGTTAGCCTTTTCCAGACTGAACATTTGTGTGCAGATGACTACACTTTATGAGTTATTTATGCAACAAAAATTAAAAAGCAGAAAAGCTATCTATAAAAGTGGTGTTTTCATCCATTTTATCATGTAAAATTCATTTGTATCATTTATGAAGATATCATGTAACAGTGACTCAGCCTTACAAAAGGCAAACATTTTACATAGGAATTTATCTTGATATACTTCCAGGATTTTCTTTTATTGCTTCTTTACTACACTATAAAAATGCTGGGTTATTTTCAAGCTATGGTAGAACGAACCTAATCGTGGGTTAAACTAACCCCCGAAAATGTTCATATTTGACCCAGTCAGGTTGAAACAACCTACGTTTTGGGCTGAAAGAAACCAGCATACACTGTAAAAAATTATCCTGTAAAAAACAGTAATCTACTGGCAGCTGTGGTTGCCAGCTTTATACTGTTAAATAACAGCGGGTTACTGTTATTTGAATTAACAGCATGATACTGTTTTATTAGCTACAGCATACAACTGTTATTTAGCAGCCTGATACTGTTTTAAGAACAGCATACTAATGTTACTTAGCAGCATACAGCTGTTAATTTACATACTAGTCAACTTATTTTAATTGTAATGCAATTATACCCTGCATTTTATATTTGTGGATCAAAAAACTAATGAAGCCAACTTATTCTTTTTTCATCTTCTTTATTCCTATTCAACATCAGATTTTATATGCGTTGTTTGTTACGCCATAAAATAGGCAAAAATACAAGCCATGATTATAATGTTTAATGCACAAACTATGGTGCAACAAAAAAGCACCCATAACGTATAAAAATACAAAAATGGCTTTCGTAAAGCAACTAAACGAAAACAAATAAGACACAATAAGGCATTTAAATGCCTTAACATAAAATACAAATGTAGCTTCAAATCAATGTCACTAACCTAAAACGAAAAAAGTTAATAAAAATCATTTAATTAAAAAACAAAAAGNCAATGTTTTTAATTCAATACAATTTCGCAAAATGCTCAAAGCTTTGATCTTTTTGTTCGCAATATGGTATTTGATTTCAAGAGTCCGTAATCGGCATAATGTACTTTGCCCCCTTGCTACAAAGAATTCCAAAGATTAAAATGAACTGAGTCGAAGGTAAGATAAAAATTTTGCAAAAAAATTACTGTAAAAAAACTGCATTTATGGCTTGTGAATTCCATAAGGTACATAAGCATTGAAAAGTGTACAGTTTGCAAAATTTTGTAACATTTTATTTGCCAAAAATGCTATGTTGGATTCATGATAACATCTTGTTGAGTTTTATTTAAAACATAAAAAACCTTAATGACAAAGACAATGAAATACATTTTTGTTAGCAGTTTAATGAAAATAATAAATTTCTAAATGATTTATATAGCGTTTTCACTATTTGCATTGCTGCAAACAGCTTTACATTATATGCTTATTATTACAGGCACTAGATAATAATTGAAACATGAAATATATAATACATATTAGACATTAAAGGTTGCATTACTGAAACTGATTGATAAGATGCTCATTATTAAATGTTTAATTTCAATGTTTCCCAAATGCATACACTGGTAAGTTTATAAAATACATATCTGTCAAACTGGTCTTTATAAGGATGTTTATGAAAAAAATATGATCCTATATAAAAGTGGCTTTTGTGTGGTTGAATGATTTTCTGTGAAGACTGGTCATTAAATTAAAATATTATCTACCTTCTCACTATATAAATTATATAATAAATTATCTTATTGACTGCAATGGTTGCCCTGTTAATTTTTCAATGTTCTTTGTTGTTGTGAATTTGCTTGCAATCATCCTTTTTTTGTTTTGACAAATTACTTTTGCATTTTATGTGAATGTCTAAACATAATTTACTACTGGGATGTACTGATGATCATAGAAGCACGAGAAACATATCAGTGCATGCATACTGTTAATGTATTCTACATTAGGCTATTCTTCCTAGTCAAATTAAACGCACAAAACTGATAACTAACTAGTGTTTTAGTACTTGAGTCTTGGTCTCGATACCGGTCTCAAGACCATTTTTTGATGGTCTTTCTTAGTGCTGTCTCAGTCTTGACTGTCTTTGGTCTCGGCCTTGTCTTCGTCTCACACTTCGTGGTCTCGAGATTTTGATTCAAGACCGGTCAAGAACTTGATTCATTTTCTGATTTGCGTGTTAACATCATTAATGTGATTGGACGTAAAAGCATTCATTGGACTATTTCTTATTTGATTTCTTTTGTTATTGTTGTGCCGGTGAGAGATGAAGGGGGGATTGACCTAAAAGAAATCTGTCAACAAAATTAATACAAAGGCCCACGATATCCAAGATGTGACGGCACAAAAGTACTTGTATTACATCTTGTTTATTTATATAATAACATATGACATGATCATGTGACGTGATATTGATTTTATACAATAATTCAACACTCAAAAAAATGATTTTACGATACTGTTCACTTTATTTAAACAATTAATTTTGTTTTAACACCATTGTATTAGGTTTTATGTTCAAACACATTTCCATTGTGTTAAAGGGGCTAAAAACAGCAATGCTTTGGCTTAACTACATGTTTACATTTTAAATTAACTCAATCAATTTAAAATGAATGCTGTTTCTGTGTTCTGGATGCTCCTGTCACCAAAACAAATTCCTTGTTTGTGCAAACATACTTGGCAATAAAGCTCTTTCTGATTCTGATTCAAGTAGATCAAAACAATATTTGATGCTTGTTCAATTTACTTAAAAGAAATTTAGTTAAATTATGTTAATGTTTTTTGGGGGTTACCATTGTGGTACAGTGTAGAGCATGTGCTTGGGGACCTGCTAACCAGATTTTAAGTTGCTTTAATAAAAAAAAACAAGTTTTAGAGCAAGTTCTCTATAGGAATCTCAGGCTCTCCTCTCCGCTGGTTCAAATCCTACCTCTCCGGCAGATCCTTCAGGGTGTCATGGAAGGGGCTCGCTGTCCACTGCTCACCACATGATCACTGGGGTCCCTCAGGGATCGGTGCTTGGACCGCTGCTTTTTTCCATCTACACGAGTCACGACATCCTTGGGACCCATCATAAGGCTTCTCGTGTCACTGTTATGCTGACGACACCCAGATCTACATCTCGTTTCACCCAGACGATACCACTGTAGCAGCTCGCGTTACAGCCTGCCTAGAAGACATCTCAGCTTGGATGAAAGAGCATCACCTCCAGCTGAACCCTGCCAAGACAGAACTACTCATGTTTCTGGCACACCACATGGTGCAACACGATCTCACCATCCAACTTGGCAATACCACAATCACTCCTTCCAAAATAGTTAGGAACCTCGGAGTCATATTTGATGAACAATGTCCTCCAAACTGTCCTTCAATGATCACATTGCAAAGACAACGCGGTCATGCCGATATGCCTTATTCAACATTAGAAAGGTTAGACCCTATCTCACTTAGCATGCGGCACAACTCCTTGTCCAGGCCCTGGTAATCTCAAGGTTGGACTACTGCAATTCTCTCCTTGCTGGTCTTCCTGCAAAGGCTATCAAACCGCTCCAGCTGGTTCAGAATGCAGCAGCACACCTCATCTTCCAACAGCCCAAAAGGGCTCATGTGACACCCCTTTTCATCTCTCTCCACTGGCTACCGGTTGAAGCCCGTATCAGATTCAAGTCACTAATGCTTGCCTACAGGACTATCACTGGATCTGCACCGGCATACTTTCACACCCTCTTACACTCTTACACCCCATCAAGATCCCTGCGTTCAGCAAACCAGCAGCGTCTTGTATTGCCTTCCCATAAGGGCAGTAAATCGCTTTCCCGTTCATTCTCATTCACAACTCCTTCCTGGTGGAACATTCTTCCTAATTCGGTCCGGTCAACCACATCTCTCACAACATTCAAAAAACTACTTAAAACTATCTCTTCTGTGAATACTTGACAGACAAATAAAATAAAATAAACTCTAACACTAACCCTCTCTCTTTCTCTCAACATGTAGTGGTCTAGCTTTTGTTGAAACCAGTAACTTTGTATTGGCACCCATTGTATTATTGTTCCTTTATGACATGGAGCTTATTGCTCCCTAAACTCTTTGTAAGTCGCTTTGGATGAAAGCGTCTGCTAAATGACTAAATGTTAATGTAAGTACTTGGGTATGCCGGAAGTGTAACAAAACCAACTTCTGGCCAACTCCTAACAATAAGAGCTATATTTAGCTTATTTAGTGTGTGTTAAAAATAACATCTATATTAGAAAATATCTTACCTTAAACTAATTTCCTTTAATTATGGATAGTGGTTCCACTTAACGGAAACATGTTATCTCTACTTAAATGCTTTTAGTAGAATGAACTTAATTGATTCAAGTCATTTTATTTTATTATTTGGACATGGTTGTTTAAGTTTACTCAGTTCAGTTTAGTTCATCATACATTAAGTAATTGAGTAGAGATAACATTTATGTTGTGTGGAACCACTGTCTATTATTTAATTACTTGTAAGTTAAAGTATCATTTCTTTCAGTGAATAAACCATGGGTTAATAAGTGACAAACACAAGTTTGTGTTCTATTTTGGCTAGCCCCAAACAAAGCTAGAACCCATGATTCCGTAAATTATGACTTTTTTGTGTTATGTGGATTCAGGGATCTCCAACCTTGCTCCTGGAGAGCTGCCGTCCTGCAGACTCCAACCCTGTTTCAGCACACCTGTCTGTAATTATCAAGCAACCTTGAACCAGAGCCATTGAGAAAGAAAGTTCTGCCAATGGAAGTTCAAAACACTGGAGCGTCACGTGATTCATGGAGCCTTCAGATAGTTCCAGGAAGTTATGTTTTCTCTTTAAATGCTTTATTTCTTTCATTTTTTATTCATTAAATGGCTTTCGTCTTTAAATGGGTTAGAAGTTTACCTCAGTTGGTCTGTTTAGTCGCAGCTCCATGCGCTACTAGTAACTTCCGGGAACTATTGAGAGCCTCTATTGCTGTGAAAAAACTGTTCTATTGGAGTCAACGGAGTTGGCAGAACTCTCTCTCTCAATGGCTCTGCCCTGAACAAAGCCACTGGAAGGCAAGCCTGCAACCTTTAGTCAAAAAAGTGTAATGGGTAATGCTAATGCAGATGCTTCAGCGGAACGCAGGAAAGGAGACCAGAGGCTAGTTTTTTTAATGGATGTCAATCGATTTCAGCTGCAACAACAACATAAACAAACGTTATGTGGCCCAAACATAACTTACGGTATACCTCAGCAAATAATTAACTGTTCAGTAGTTTATATGCAATTGAATAGGCTACTATTAATATACGGTAAAATATTAATTAATACTAATATAAATTTAGATAAATAAAAAATTTAGACTGATATCCAAACACCAGTAAATCAACTTTGGGCCAGGTGCGTAGGTTTCCAATGAAACAAGGCATTTTCCAAACTGCATTTATGCGCCCTTGAAGGGCCCTTCGCGAAGGGGATGCCATTTGTAGGGGTTCCAAACGAAAGAGGTCACCTCAATCTCTTCGCGAAGGGCCCTTTCAGAAGTCCGTTAGCGAAGGGTACATTGTCACTTCAAGGAAGTGAGTTAGTTCCGTTTGTGATCACGTGATCTTGGATTATGAGTTCTCGTGACGCATTTTGAAGCAAATATGGAGCGGAATTTTGACGTTACCTACTAAGTATAATTTAGTTTGTATTTGTTAAATGTGACCTCTGCATTTAACCCATCCAGAGAGTAGTGAACACACGTGCCCCCGGAGCAGTGGGCAGCTATCACTACAGCGCCCGGGGAGCAAGTAGGGGTAAGGTGCCTTGCTCAAGGGCACCTCAGTTGTTACCCGCCGGCCCTGGGAATCGAACCGGCAACCTTCTGGTCATGAGTCCGACTCTCTAACCATTAGGCCACAACTGCCCTATATGCAATTGAATAGGCTACTATTAATATACGGTAAAATATTAATTAATACTAATATAAATTTAGATAAATAAAAAATTTAGACTGATATCCAAACACCAGTAAATCAACTTTGGGCCAGGTGCGTAGGTTTCCAATGAAACAAGGCATTTTCCAAATTGCATTTATGCGCCCTTGAAGGGCCCTTCGCGAAGGGGATGCCATTTGTAGGGGTTCCAAACGAAAGAGGTCACCTTAATCTCTTCGCGAAGGGCCCTTTCAGAAGTCCGTTAGCGAAGGGTACATTGTCACTTCAAGGAAGTGAGTTAGTTCCGTTTGTGATCACGTGATCTTGGATTATGAGTTCTCGTGACGCATTTTGAAGCAAATATGGAGCGGAATTTTGACGTTACCTACTAAGTATAATTTAGTTTGTATTTGTTTAACAGTTACACTATTTTTTATCAGTGATAAATATGATTTAAGATGGTTAAAATAGAGTATAAAAAATAATTTAGTTTATCTAAAATTATTTTTAATATGTTTAAAAATAGCAACTTGTTTATAGGTTTCCTTTATCATATATTTCTTTATTAATACCAAGTGGAGTGAAAAAACAAGGTGAAATAAAACATAATTACATAATATTCAACAAGAAATATTAAAAATGTTGTTTATTTTCAACAAACGATTCAGAATGCACCTGCGGTGTTGTCAAGGTTACATTTGGCCAGTCTTTCTAAAATGTTTTATTATAGTACAAAAGAGTACAACATACACAACTCATAACAACAAAAATAAAATAAAATAACAATTAGATAAATATAACTTGGTGTATAATTTGAAAAAAAATACAATTTATGTCAGGGAAAAAAAAAAAGTACATAAATTAAAATTACATAGTGCTTCTTAAGTCTTTTTTGCTTTTTATATTGCTTAAAGTTTGTCCATATTGTTTAATTTCTCTTACAAAATGTTCAAAATTTGGCTTAGCTTTAGCCCATTTTTTCACATAAATGTGATATTTACCAAGTAAAATAAAAAGTTGTACCAGAAAAGATATTGTACTTTTAGAATCAATGGTATCTTGCACAAAAATAAAGATGACATCATAAAGTTCAATTTGAACTAAAGTTAGAAGATGTCAAACCAAAACATTTTTGTATACATACAATCAAAGAAAAGATGTCTCACAGATTCTTTTGTTACATCACAAAGGTCGCAAGAATTCTCCAGATCTCATTTGAAACGTTCAAACAATACAGGATAAATTCTGTGTAATATTTTAAAGGATACCTCTCTAACTTTATTATTTATAAAAAAAATGATTTCTTATTACCATATTTTTGTTCCACTTGATATCTTCAAATTTGGAAGACCAATATACTGTTGAATGGAATAACATTTTGCATTTGTCTTTAACAATATTAATATCACCAACAAATATCATATTACGACAAATAATTTGTTGTTGGTCTACACTAATAGGGGCAACAATAGAATTACGTAACAATATTACAACTTTTCTTGATATTGCACCAATGATAGTGGCATAATCTTTTGGTTTCACAGGGAATCTAAATTTGTTAAGGAATTCCACATATGATAAAAGCAATCCTTGCTCATTAAGCAACTGACTAAGAGTAAGTATTCCATTGTCATACCATGTCTGATTAAAGATATGATTTATTTTTATACAAGATATCTCTATTATTCCATAAAAAGTACCGGTGTATATTTGGCCAGTCATTCACTTTGTGAAGGGAGTTACAAACGCATACACGAGAGACAGTAATGCCCGATACCCTTCAAACAGTTCACTTCAAGGGCTCAGCCCTTCGAAGGGAATAGGGCATAGGGATGCTCACTTCTGTTTGGAAAATGCCCACAGTCTATAAATGAAATCCTTATGTCTGTGGTTTTGAAAATCCGTTACGATTGGAAAATAATCTGTTGTCCCCCAAGCCGAACCTGCATGTTTCTTGGAAACGGTGCAACAGGGTTTGAGATACGTTTTCTCTTGTTTGGTGGGTGTGTCAAGAATGTCAGCCTAATCAGCAGCAACATGTATATAACCCACGCGGGTTTAAAGGGATAGCTCGCACAATGGGTCCAAGTAGTTTACAAATGTGTCCGCTGCAGCTCGGTATACGCAACAATTGAAGATATTAAAAGACATGTATTTTGCAGTATTCAACACGTATTTATACAGATTTCATCAGGCTTTTATCAGGCCTTCTCAGCTGCCATAGTTCAACTCTTGCATCCTCACAACAGGGTGTTTAACCACACCATCGTTTCCGTTTAAAAAAACCTTTTGCAACGTTTGGTCTTAGCTGGTCATGCTCTGGTTTAAGATGGTCATGTGCTGGTTCAGCACCAGTTCAGGACCATCTTGAACCAGCACAAACCAGCAAACCAGCATCAAAACATACCTATCCCAGCATTTGCTGTTTTTTTCAACAGGGATAGTAATCCGTGGATATAACGTTTTGTTATTTAGTGAAAATTGCTTCAAATACAGTCCACTGTCTGTCCCGCTTAAACCCATTCAAACAGTCTGGCAGTACTTTAGAATTATTGAGAGCTGCATGAGAGAGGCAACAAGCCAACCACACTGTTGTAAATGCATCTCAGCAATACGCCTCATGAAGATTAAGATAACTCAGCACAGCAGCTTTTGATGTAAAAAGAATGTCACTTTCGTGAAACAAAAAGACAAAAACATATTAAAAGTATAAAGCAAATCATATAATCGCTAAATGGGGCCCATTCCAAAGGCCGTGTTTGCCTTCTTGAAGGGCACTTCAGCACGAGGAATCGTTTAAAAGATAATAAACAAAATGCTAAAAAACTAAAGTGTTTTTCAAATAGCCAAATTATGAGACAAAATACTTCCCCATTGTTCCCAGTTCAATATCTCTGCCTCTCAGAGTACGCAGGGAACAGGGACACTACCGATTGGAATTCGATACCTCCACTGGGCATGCGCACTTCAATACCGCATAATTTTTGTCACGCTGAAAACAGTTGATTAATATTTTTTTATTATTGTAAGGTTAGTTTTAGGGTTGGGATAGGTGTAGGCGTTAGATAATGTACTTTATTGTAATTATATGGCGAGAGCACCACTTCCGGTCGTAGCTGTATCCCTTCTAGTCAAAACCCATGGCTGACGTCAATATACGCACAAGTTGGTATTCACAAACACTGACAACAGCTCTTACGACAGTTTTATTTCGTAACCACATGGGCAGAGTTCTCTCACGTGTTATCAGCACAAACTGCAGAACATCAAACAGTCTACTAATGTTACACGTTTTCGAAGACTCGGTAAAAGTGTCAAGATGACAGCCCAAATCATCAGCGGGAAGAATATTTCAGCGTAAGCGATTTTATTTCTTCGAAAGAAAAGATTTTAATTTACACGAGGTTAAGGCAGCCGTAACTCTGTTTTGTAACTTACTTAAAGATTTCACGAATCATGTTTGTTCGTGCTTTTAGGTTGCAGTTACGTTTTAAGCTGCTCAAGTTTGTTGTATTATAGGCTTTTGACATATAACTTATTTGATAGAAGTAGGCTACATATGTTGTGCTGAAACGGATGAATAGTGCGGTCATAGTTGAAATCTGCTTTTGTAAAGTTTACTTTTTTATTTTGATAGAGTACCAGAACATCCCTTAAGTGTTACTGTTAATGCACGTGTAACTTTAAATTTGTGGTGCACCAGCTGTTTTTTATTCAGCTTTTATATAAAACGTGGGCAAGGGGCAGTCTGCGTCTCGCGGGAACGCATGGGACAATGAACACTTCTACAGTGCACGCCCACCTCTAGCAATCATATTTGATTGTTTTAAAGGCTCCTAGTCGGTCTAAAATGTAATTTTGCATATGCATAATATGCTGTCTATCAGTAGTTGTTAGATGGGTGTGAAATAAGACTGGGACGGCGCAAGCCATGGGGATTAAGTTCACGAATGTCTGTAAATTGTAAATTCGCCATTTATCAAGCAAACATAAAAAATAGCCAGTTGAGTAGCTACCTTTGTTGAACGGATTTATATTTTAGAATAATTAGTGGAGGCCTTTAATAAAGATTGATTATAGATTTTGTACATACTGGCAAACTTGCCACTCTAAAAAAACAGCGAACTTTTAGGGGTGGGTGATCTATCTCTATGTTTTTTCATAATAATATAAATCATGATATTGTTCTGATTGCTGGAAGCACTACAGAAACTAATAATGTACATTTGCATGGTATTTTGTTGTGCATTGGCTTGCTTTGATGGCATTGTGTCAGATGGTAATAAGGGTTTGTAATTTTTATTTCTCCAGTCAGCTCAGAGAGAGGCTGAAGGATGAGGTGGATGCCATGAGGAATACACACCCAAATTTTAAACCAGGTCTTGTAGTCTTACAGGTCAGTGGGGACAGGTCAACTGTTTTTAAGTGAATCTTTTATGATCAAGTTTAATAGTTCTGAAGTGCTGGTAAACATACTGTATGTGGGTGTAAACATTTTGAATACTGAATATTTTAAATGATAACAGGTGTTGTTTGTAATATTGTTAAGCTATCTTTCTTAATGTGACTTTGTTTGGTTTAGTGTATTACATAAATATAGTTGTAATTTTAGTGTGATTTTACAAAGAGCCTTGCGTTTTTCTAGGGATTATTTAGGACAAACGCATGCAAGAAGAGGTCCTAATAATTTCCTTTGGATTATTTTTATATGAACAATGCCTAACTACTACTATAATTTACTACTATTAATTATTCTCCATAATGTCATATAAAGATTTGTGACAACTTTGCAAATTTATTAAAAATAAAAAATGTTTTAAATAATTGCTCTGCATAAATATTCATCCCCATTAATTTAGTTCTTGGTCAAAACACCATATTTTGGGTATGATGTGACAAGCTTTACACATCTGGATTTGGCGTTTTTCTTCCATTTTTCTCCTCAGATTCTCTCAAACTCTGCCAGGTTGGTTGGGGACCATCAGTAGACAGACAGATGTTCAATTGGGTTTTCATTCTCTGGTTTAGTGATAGTTCGCCAAAAAAAATAATTCTGTCATCATTAGCTCACCCTCTGGTTATTTCAAACTTTTATGACTTTCTTTCTTCTGTAGAACACAAAAGAAAATATTTTGAAGAAAGTTGCCGAACAGCGCCAACACCCAATCACATCTAAACAATGCAAGTGAATGGGGGCCGGTTACCAACATTATTCAAAATGTCTTCCTGTGTGTTCTGCAGAAAGAAAGAAAGTTATACAGGTTTACAATGACAAGAGGGTGAGTAAATGATGACAGAATTTTCATTTTTGGGTGAACTCTCACTTTAACAAACAAATGAAAACATGGTTTACAACATACAAGCCGGTTAAATAACAGTTAAAAGGTAGGTTTCTTGAAGCATCTTGGAGACGTTGCCACAGGTCTTCTGGATTTACTTTGTCTCAGTTTGTTCTGGTTCTTCATGTCATTTCAGACAGACTGGATGATGATGATGATGATGAGATCAGATCTCTATGTGGAGCACTGGCTGTTGTCAGACTCCTTGTGTGCAAACAAAAATCTCACTGGATTATTACAATTAATGGCAAAATGAATACTTTTAGTAAACTGATATTTCCTACTGACAGACTACAGCGAAAGATAGAAATAACTGACTTAAAACCTTTTTTTAGCTGGTAAAAAAACTAGTGTTCTTATAATTTTGGCCACCTCTGTAAATGGAATCAGACTGCTTTTGGACCAAAAAAATCACCAGAGTCTGAACCTATTGGTTTCCCTTGTGTCCATTTTAGAGTTTTAAGGTACCCTGCTTGTGTTGACGAAACAAACAGACATCATTTATCCATTCAAATAAAAATTATTCATTCTTCAAATGAAGAATTATGGTCATACGAATCATATGAGTAATAAATATGTCATATTTGATTGAAGCATTCCTACACATTTGTTCATATAAGAACTAACAACCACAATTAATTTAAAGAAAAACTTGCATTTTTTTGAAGAATAACTTTTTCTTGCTTCTCTGCAAAGTGAGCCATTAGACTTCCTCCTTGGAAAGAAATATATATTTTGGTCACATAGGTCACAGGGGTAGCACGTACATGTTTCCCCGAAGAAATAACAGGGAAACATTATTTAAAGAGCAGATTCAACCGATCAGTGTCTAGTTAATGATTTACCTATGCATTTGAGTCAAGCTAAAAAAGATAAAATTGTTAATGAAAGTGCAAGAGCAACACGCCCTGTTGTGCGGCTAATAGTTATGCAATCAAGCCAGCAGTGGTTTTGAAATTGACACATGCACAGTAATCAGACAACAATTAGGGATTTTACTTATATAGGCCTACCCAGTTACCAAAACATAAATATTTAATAAACTAACTATTTAATGTATCTTACCATCAATGCATGCACACGGAAAGCTTACCAGCATGTATTACAACAGCTTGACTGAATCTTTATAACTTAGCGGTATTTTTAGACATACTTGGTAAATATTAATATCAAATTCCCTAAGACTGAAACAAAAGGCAAAAAGTGGACAACTGCTTTTATTTTAAAACGTTCACTGCAGAACAAGGTTCTTAAAATCATGTACCAAGCCTACTTTAACCTAGTTAGCGATTCTTTAACCTTCAAACTTTTCTGGTGTATTTTTTATTTAATAAACAAATTACAGATGTTCTTCCAGAGCAACCCAGAAAAATGTTCTCAATAGCCACAAGTCTAACAGGTCTCAAGACAGAAAGCATTCAGACAGCAGTCTGATTCAAGCAATATGCTTTTGTTCCTGTAATTTACACATTCATAAATACTGTATCTACATACTGTACCTAAATCAACAATGTTTTGCTAATAGCAGTAAGTGAATGATCATTGCTGAAAGACTGTACTGTACAGTAGTGTGCTGCTGAAGAAGTTTAACAAGAGGAAATGATTTATGATTGATCAGCTATAATATATCGGCCTAAATTTTACTTCCGGCCGATACCGATAACATTAAAAACAACCATTTATCGGCCGATACCGATATGGCTGATAATTTATCGTGCATCCCTAGTTTAGAAACAAAGTATTTGCATTTCTTTGAATTTTGATAAGTAATCATCTCATTATAATTTTACCGTCTTAACAAAACTTATTTTTCCTGAAAATCGCATACAAATGTTTTAAAAATACCATTCACTTAAGGATACTGTATCAGTGATTCATATTTCAGCCACAAAAATTAGATATATTTTATTTTTAATTTATTACAATTATTGATATTATTGGTCACACCACATGATAAGTGGTCATTATACGGCATTGCCCCTTGTATTAAAAACGCTTTTGGGCTGAACTCATAAAGCTAGGCTCTACAGTATATGGAGTTTATAAAGTGGTCAGTTGCAGATATTTGAGATATATGTGATTTTTTTGCTTTATCAAATATAAAACATTTGGGGTTTTTTAGGTTTATTTGTGGCTTTCTGTTTGCTTCTGGTTCTTAATTACTTTTTTACTTTACCTTCCAACACTATCACTTTCCAACACTGTCAGTGGCTCTTTCTTGTTCTAATGTTCCACTTAGATTTTGCCTGTTCTTGAAGTGATGGTTTCTGTCATCATTTACTCACCCTCTTGTCATTTCAAACCTGTGCATCTAAAATATTTAGGTTTTGGTCCAGAATTTTTATTTCGGTGCATCACTTATAGTAATAAAAGGGTTTATTTATATCAAACTTTTAAAATATTGCTGTCAAATATTTCATCAAACTATAGCCTGTCACCTATTAAGTGATTGTCTTGAAAATCTGTTTTAATTACAGGTTGTAATCCAACAAAACAGGAAAAACATCACAGGGGTGAATACTATTCATAGTAGCTAGCTGAACAGATGTTTTGTATCGTAACTGTAATTTTGATGAAAAAACATAATAATGATGTATACAGATTATCAGATGTCATTTAGTTGTTAGCTAAATTGGCAGGATAATTCCTTTAAATTAATCAGCATATTATAGGAAATGCAGACTAACTGTTCCACTTGTCAGAAATGTTACAAACACAGTGATGAAGTGTACAGCAGTTTTATTTAGATTTTAGAAAATCTGTTTGAATTCATGTTTACCTTCTTCTCAATCTCCTGTCCTTTTCAGTTTTAACCAGCTGTGCCTCCCAACATACGACTCCTACGAGGAGCTGCACAAGCTGCTGAAGCTGGCGATTAGTGAGGGGAGCGAAGGCTTTGGGATGCTCTGAACATCTGTCCACACTTTATGGACATCTCATTCCAGTGTATTCTTTAAAGTTAGGACTCTGATCATAAAATTCCTCTGGATGGATTCAAAAGTTGTGTATATATGTATTTTTAAAAAAATAAGTTTTTCATTTCTGTTGCCTCTCTTGCCATGTTCAGGCATAAATAAATGGCCTAACTAAGAGTCAAGATGCTTGTCCTGCATTTGTCTTAAACAGCTGGATTTCTTTTATGGAACATATTAGACTGAGATTTTGTGAATGACTGCATATATATATACCCCCTTTGGCCTTAACTGATCAGGAAAGGTTGTGTATATAACAGAATATATATATTTATTGCTTATTTGTTTTGTTTATACATTGTATACATCTTTTCTTTGTAATTGATAATTTTATATATTTGACAAAGAGACCTTAGACACGTTATCACTGCTCATAACTGTTAATCTCAAAGATGTTGATTCTGTTTTGGGGACTTGCATTCCAGAATCATTTGTTTGTTTTAGCTGACTTGCGTAGGCTGATGTGCCCTGTGCTTTTCTCATTAAGCCCCATACTGTTCAGGTGGACTTTTGTTAGACATTTAACTTATGATGAAAATAATAAACAAACACTTATGCTAAAAAGGCCATGTGCATTTAAAAAACCCTTCAAGCATTAATTCAGTTACACAATTTATCAAAAATCTGATAAAAGACTTTAACATCTGTCAAGTGTTTTGTGTTATTTTGACATCCACAGTATGTACCAATGTTTTCATGCCTAGTAAAAAAGGTTGGTTAATATCCGTTAACTGATGCTGTATATGGTTAATATTTGTTTTTAACAGAGGATATGGCAATACTGTAAGGAACGTTAACATCTGGAGGGTAGTTTTGTGACCACTACAAACCATTTACAGGGACAGGAAGTAATGCTGAAGCACTGACTACCCCAATTTTACTCTGTGCTCTTGCTTTTGTCCTGGTCGGTATTATTTTTTATGTATATAATGTAACATACTGTATTTGGGTTTGAATTTAAATATAATCGTTTTATTTTCCATTAGGTTAGCCTTTTCCAGACTGAACATTTGTGTGCAGATGACTACACTTTATGAGTTATTTATGCAACAAAAATTAAAAAGCAGAAAAGCTATCTATAAAAGTGGTGTTTTCATCCATTTTATCATGTAAAATTCATTTGTATCATTTATGAAGATATCATGTAACAGTGACTCAGCCTTACAAAAGGCAAACATTTTACATAGGAATTTATCTTGATATACTTCCAGGATTTTCTTTTATTGCTTCTTTACTACACTATAAAAATGCTGGGTTATTTTCAAGCTATGGTAGAACGAACCTAATCGTGGGTTAAACTAACCCCCGAAAATGTTCATATTTGACCCAGTCAGGTTGAAACAACCTACGTTTTGGGCTGAAAGAAACCAGCATACACTGTAAAAAATTATCCTGTAAAAAACAGTAATCTACTGGCAGCTGTGGTTGCCAGCTTTATACTGTTAAATAACAGCGGGTTACTGTTATTTGAATTAACAGCATGATACTGTTTTATTAGCTACAGCATACAACTGTTATTTAGCAGCCTGATACTGTTTTAAGAACAGCATACTAATGTTACTTAGCAGCATACAGCTGTTAATTTACATACTAGTCAACTTATTTTAATTGTAATGCAATTATACCCTGCATTTTATATTTGTGGATCAAAAAACTAATGAAGCCAACTTATTCTTTTTTCATCTTCTTTATTCCTATTCAACATCAGATTTTATATGCGTTGTTTGTTACGCCATAAAATAGGCAAAAATACAAGCCATGATTATAATGTTTAATGCACAAACTATGGTGCAACAAAAAAGCACCCATAACGTATAAAAATACAAAAATGGCTTTCGTAAAGCAACTAAACGAAAACAAATAAGACACAATAAGGCATTTAAATGCCTTAACATAAAATACAAATGTAGCTTCAAATCAATGTCACTAACCTAAAACGAAAAAAGTTAATAAAAATCATTTAATTAAAAAACAAAAAGGTTTAGTGATAGTTCGCCAAAAAAAATAATTCTGTCATCATTAGCTCACCCTCTGGTTATTTCAAACTTTTATGACTTTCTTTCTTCTGTAGAACAGAAGAAAGATTTTCAGATAATTGGAATATTTTACCATCAATGCATGCACACGGAAAGCTTACCAGCATGTATTACAACAGCTTGACTGAATCTTTATAACTTAGCGGTATTTTTAGACATACTTGATAGCATCACTGATCTATAATAAATCAGTGGGTAACATACTCTATATTAAATGGATTTTAAGATAACCCGAAAATCTGGCGAATTTGCAGACAATATAAAATATTTCTCACCTACATGGACAGAAAGCGCACATTAAAAGTGTAACTACACAAAAACAATAATTGATTTAGATTGTTCCCGATTCATCTTTTACAGAGATATTAGTAAAACGTACAGGTTGGATTAAATTTAGGGTAATTCTTACCTTTTAGTCACGAGCATTTGAATCTCCTGTTAGCTAACACTACCCAGTCACTGTTTCAGAAGTTTTCCGCTAACCAGCATATCTTAGCGTTGTTTTCAGAACTACTTTGCCTGATTAAAACAGGAAATGTTATTAAATAATAAAAACTTCACAGGATATTTAAGATCTAACATTTAATTGAAAGATATTACAACCATAGATAAAGGTGCAGACGTACCTCATGCTGATAATCCAAAATGGCACAGATAGGAAAATATGGTATAATGCTGTTAAATAACAGTGACATACTGTGGTTGTTCGAAGTGAACAAGTCTTCCCACAATGCACTGTATAAAACAGTAACATACTGCTATTAAACGAAAACAGCATTTTGCTGTTAAATTTCCATGTAAATTAACAGGAATTTTTTACAGTGTAGGTTCATTTGAATTCATAACCCAACTGTTGGATCCGCCCCATTTTGACCCAGTCATGGGTTGAAAGTAACCCAGCGAATGACCCAGAGTGAGGTTAGTGGTAGTCAAATTATTATTGAAGATTTACAGTGTGATGCATAAAGTGTGAGATCTCATGCAATGGGAGTGAAGTAATGTGAATGAGTGTTTGTACCAAAGGGGAATCTGAACCAAAATCTTGGGGGTAAAAACGGAAATTCAAAATAGAGAGGGTGGGAACTAACCATTAAAATAGCTTAAGCTTTCCTCGTGATCTGATCCTTCAATTGATTTTCAGATAATTGGAAATTAGAAAATAGGTCACAACTGCTCTGCACAGGAATTAAGCAAGACCCTCTATGTTATCTATGCCCATCTAACTACTCCTTGGAATTTTGGATAAAGTGGAGTGTTGAGAACAGTACTACTGTCTTTATAATGTTCTGTAATGTTTCTAATGTGCCTTTATAATATCAGATATCCTCCATATTTGTTTTTCTTCACGTGTCATGTTTGTTCATGCGAGTTTCTGCAAGATCTCGTGCCACTCATTACTATCAGGTCTGCCTGATCCGTCGCTTCTGTGCACTCTGAGAATTCTAATGTTAAAAATCGGTCCTTATGTCTGTGGTTTTGAANATAGCATCACTGATCTATAATAAATCAGTGGGTAACATACTCTATATTAAATGGATTTTAAGATAACCCGAAAATCTGGCGAATTTGCAGACAATATAAAATATTTCTCACCTACATGGACAGAAAGCGCACATTAAAAGTGTAACTACACAAAAACAATAATTGATTTAGATTGTTCCCGATTCATCTTTTACAGAGATATTAGTAAAACGTACAGGTTGGATTAAATTTAGGGTAATTCTTACCTTTTAGTCACGAGCATTTGAATATCCTGTAGGATGTAATGCAGTCCCATGTTTACTGCATCGTCCACAGACCTGTTTGCTCGGTAAGCAAACTGGAGGGGATCAAGAAGTGGTCTGGTGATGTCCTTCAGGTGGGCCAGTACAAGTCTCTCAAATGACTTCATGACCACAGATGTTAAAGCAACAGGCCTGTAGTCATTAAGTCCAGATATTTTGGGTTTCTTCTGTACAGGGATGATGGTGGAGCGTTTGAAGCATGAAGGGACTTCACACTGCTCCAAAGATCTGTTAAAAATATTTGTGAAGATGGGCGACAGCTGCTCTGCACAGACTTTCAGGCAGGAGGGTGAGACATTGTCTGGGCCTGGTGCTTTTCTGATCTTTTGTTTGCGGAAAAGCTGGCAAACATCCTCTTCGCAGATCTTAAGTGCAGGTTGAGTGTCAAGAGGAGGTGTTAATGGTATAGCAGAGATAGGGTCAGGGCGGGTGTGAAGGGTGAGACTCTGCATTTCAAAACGACAATAGAAGTCGTTCAGGTCGTCAGCCAGTCGTTGATTACCCATAGACTGAGGGGATGATGGCTTGTAGTTGGTAATGTCTTTCAGGCCTTTCCACACCGATGCAGGGTCGTTGGCTGAAAACTGGTTCTTCAGCTTTTCAGAGTAGCTTCTCTTAGCTGCTCTTATCTCCTTTGTCAGTGTGTTTTTGGCCTGATTATACAAGACTTTGTCCCCACTTCTGTAAGCATCTTCTTTGGCCTGACGAAGCTGTCTCAGTTTCATTGTAAACCATGGTTTGTCATTGTTGTATGTTAAGCGAGTCCTGGTGGGAATACACATGTCCTCACAGAAGCTGATGTAGGATGTCACTGTGTCAGTTAACTCATCCAGATCAGTGGCTGCAGCTTCAAAGACACTCCAATCCGTGCAGTCGAAACAGGCTTGTAAGGCCCGCTCTGTTTCGCTGCTCCATCTCTTTGCTGTTCTTGCTACAGGCTTGGCAGATTTAAGCTTCTGTCTGTCTGTTTGTCGTAACACCTAGACAGACCAGGGACTTACGTCAGGATCCTGTTTGTAGACTTCAGCTCGGCCTTCAACACCATAATCCCAGACCTCCTCCTGCCCAAGCTTACCCAGCTCTCTGTGCCAACCTCTACCTGTCAGTGGATTATTAACTTCCTGTCGAACAGGCAGCAGCTAGTGAGGTTGGGAAAATTTAAATCCAGCACATGTACCATCAGCACCGGAGCTCCTCAAGGATGTGTTCTTTCTCCACTGCTATATTCACTCTACACAAACGAATGCACCTCTACAGACCCTTCTGTCAAACTCCTGAAGTTTGCAGATGACACCACAGTCATTGGCCTTATTCAAGACGGTGATGAATCTGCCTACAGAAAGGAGGTTGCTCAGCTGGCTGCCTGGTGTAGTCAAAACAACCTAGAGCTGAATGCATTCAAGACAGTGGAGATGATAGTGGATTTCAGAAGGAACCCTCCATCACTTCCTCCCCTCACCATCCTGGACAGCACTGTGGATACTGTGGAGTCATTCAGGTTCCTGGGCTCCACCATCTCTCAGGACCTGAAGTGGGAGTCCCACATAGACTCCATTGTAAAGAAGGCCCAGCAGAGGTTATACTTCCTCCGTCAATTGAGGAAGTTCAACCTACCACAGGAGCTACTGACCCAGTTCTACTCAGTGGTCATCGAATCTGTTCTGTGCACTTCAATTACTGTTTGGTATGGCTCGGCCACCAAATCAGACCTACGAAGACTACAACGGACAGTTCGTAGTGCTGAGAAAATTATTGGTGCTCCTCTGCCCACACTTCAGGACCTGTACGATTCCAGAGTGAAAAACAGGGCAAGAAAAATCATCATTGACTCCACACACCCAGCACACAAACTCTTTGATCTGCTGCCCTCTGGCCGGCGCTTTAGAGCACCAAACACCAGGACTTCCAGACACAGAAGCAGCTTCTTCCCCCAGGCAATCTCCCTCCTAAACAGATAACTGCTCCTTAAGAGCAATATTCCACTTCCACTACTCCTATAGTGTGCACTACTGTGCCTTATTATATCTACATCTTATGTATACATGTATATAACACTACCTCTACTTACTAAATTATCCATTTGCACAAGTGTACATACAATCTGTTAATATGTATATGCTACTATATACTACCCGGTACAATGTCTCTTATATGTTATTATCCCCCATTTTCTGTAAAATAGTCTTTATTTTATATATGCACAATTTAGAATCTTTTAGACTGTAAATCGTATTATATTGTATTGTCATTGTGTTAAATGTCTGTACTAGAAGCTTCCAACACCAAAGAAAATTCCTTGTGTGTGCAAGCACACTTGGCAATAAAGCTCTTCTGATTCTGATTCTGATTCTGAAACATTTGAATCTCCTGTTAGCTAACACTACCCAGTCACTGTTTCAGAAGTTTTCCGCTAACCAGCATATCTTAGCGTTGTTTTCAGAACTACTTTGCCTGATTAAAACAGGAAATGTTATTAAATAATAAAAACTTCACAGGATATTTAAGATCTAACATTTAATTGAAAGATATTACAACCATAGATAAAGGTGCAGACGTACCTCATGCTGATAATCCAAAATGGCACAGATAGGAAAATATGGTATAATGCTGTTAAATAACAGTGACATACTGTGGTTGTTCGAAGTGAACAAGTCTTCCCACAATGCACTGTATAAAACAGTAACATACTGCTATTAAACGAAAACAGCATTTTGCTGTTAAATTTCCATGTAAATTAACAGGAATTTTTTACAGTGTAGGTTCATTTGAATTCATAACCCAACTGTTGGATCCGCCCCATTTTGACCCAGTCATGGGTTGAAAGTAACCCAGCGAATGACCCAGAGTGAGGTTAGTGGTAGTCAAATTATTATTGAAGATTTACAGTGTGATGCATAAAGTGTGAGATCTCATGCAATGGGAGTGAAGTAATGTGAATGAGTGTTTGTACCAAAGGGGAATCTGAACCAAAATCTTGGGGGTAAAAACGGAAATTCAAAATAGAGAGGGTGGGAACTAACCATTAAAATAGCTTAAGCTTTCCTCGTGATCTGATCCTTCAATTGATTTTCAGATAATTGGAAATTAGAAAATAGGTCACAACTGCTCTGCACAGGAATTAAGCAAGACCCTCTATGTTATCTATGCCCATCTAACTACTCCTTGGAATTTTGGATAAAGTGGAGTGTTGAGAACAGTACTACTGTCTTTATAATGTTCTGTAATGTTTCTAATGTGCCTTTATAATATCAGATATCCTCCATATTTGTTTTTCTTCACGTGTCATGTTTGTTCATGCGAGTTTCTGCAAGATCTCGTGCCACTCATTACTATCAGGTCTGCCTGATCCGTCGCTTCTGTGCACTCTGAGAATTCTAATGTTAAAAATCGGTCCTTATGTCTGTGGTTTTGAAAATCTGTTACGATTTGAAAATAATCTGTTGTCCCCCAAGCCTAACCTGCATGTCTTTGGACTGTGTGAGGAAACCCATGCTGACACGGAGAACATGCTAAGCCCACACATAAAGGCATCCTGGCACAGTCTCGAACCAGGAATCATCTTGCTGTGAGACAAGAAACGACGTGGTATGGAGGACTAAACCTGCAAAAATTATAAATAAATGAATGTATAAATAAATAAATATATAAACGAATAAATGTAATAATATGAAAATAAATACAGGAATGAATGGTTTGATAAAACAAAATAATTCGTTTTAGCTATTATTGATCTTAGCTTTAACTTTTCTTTTCATTTTTAAATTGATTTATTATTTTTTGTGTCCATTTTATTTTTAGATTATTTTATTTATCATTTCCTTTTATTTTTACATTTATTTATTTATACGTTTATTTATTTTTATATTTATTTATTATCGCATGTATTTATTTCCACTTTTATTTATTTATTCTTGAATTTATTCTTACTTTTCTGTGTCTATTATGATAATTAGATGGGTTGGTCTTGCCTACTATTGGTTCAGCATAGATTGAAGCGTTTGATCGATTACTCTTGACTTGTTTTGGACTAACGTCACGTCACTCACTGATCGTTTGCTTCGTGTATAACGTTAAGTAACTGTGGCGGGCGCACAATTAGCTAGAGAGTTACAGCATTTAGCCAATGAAGTCGATAACCATGCATCAAATGACTGTGTGTCATTCAGATTAGATGCACTTATTGATGATTTATTACAGAATGAAGGCGAGATAAATGACAAAGTTCTTCCTCAGTTATTAGCCTCTTTGCAGCACATTCAAAGTCTGTGCGAGTCAGAGGGTGCTATGGTGGTGTTACAGTTCAACTGGTGAAAATCATAAAGCAAAAAATTTAATAAGGTTAAACTACACAGATGAGCTTGTAAACCGAAGTCGCAAGCTAACGCTTTGTCAAAGTGATAGTTATAAGCAGCCTTTCGGTTAGAAAAAGCGTAAAGATTTAATGTAACATAATGTAAATGAATTGAGACATAGTGAACTTAAGTCACAAGTTAACACGGTAGTAATGAGCATCGTTCTTTCACTACAGGGGCCATCAAATGGAAACCATTCCTTCTAAAAAGACGTGGTTACTAAACGGTACTCGTAAACTACATTCCATAAGAGATAAATAACACAGAGGTCACAAGTTAAAACGGGCATATTCCCTTGATTCATCCAGCTGCATATTGTTGTGTGACATCTTGATATTATTGCAAAGATCCGCAGCAGATAGCATAGAGAAATAGCTTAGTATGATTGTTACCGTAGTGACACGCTGCCTCGCTTTATTGTATGCGTACGAATCCCGTGTCAAATCGCTTTATTTATTTTTTCACCTCGCTTCAGCCGTTACGGGCGATCATACCAATAATTTGCAATCTTAACAAGAATGTCAAAATCATGTAACAAGAAAGTCTGTGTTTATTAGACATCTTAATATCAAGTCGTCTTGTGCTTTCAGAATCGACGAATCTGCTGAGGTCGTTCACGCACCTCTTTGGCAGAGGACCTGTAACCGGAACTTGGTCACCACCTTAGCACCCCCTGACTCGCACAGATTTTGAAGAACTTTGTAATTTATCTCTCCGTCAATCTGTAATAAATCCTCAATAAGTGCATCTAATCTAAATGACACACAGTCATTTGATGCATGGTTATCGACTTCATTGGCTAAATGCTGTAACTCTCTAGCTAATTGTGCGCCCGCCATAAACGTTATACACGAAGCAAACGATCAGTGAGTGACGTGACGTTAGTCCAAAACAAGTCAAGAGTAATCGATCAAACGCTTCAATCTACGCTGAACCAATAGTAGGCAAGACCAACCCATCTAATTATCATACAAGACACAGAAAAGTAAGAATAAATACAAGAATAAATAAATAAAAGTGGAAATAAATACATGCTATAATAAATAAATATAAAAATAAATAAACGTATAAATAAATAAAAAATAAAAGGAATCTGTTACGATTTGAAAATAATCTGTTGTCCCCCAAGCCTAACCTGCATGTCTTTGGACTGTGTGAGGAAACCCATGCTGACACGGAGAACATGCTAAGCCCACACATAAAGGCATCCTGGCACAGTCTCGAACCAGGAATCATCTTGCTGTGAGACAAGAAACGAACGTGGAGCCTGAGATTGATTTAGAAAAGCAGTCAATGTTTGTAATTCAATACAATTTCGCAAAATGCTCAAAGCTTTGATCTTTTTGTTCGCAATATGGTATTTGATTTCAAGAGTCCGTAATCGGCATAATGTACTTTGCCCCCTTGCTACAAAGAATTCCAAAGATTAAAATGAACTGAGTCGAAGGTAAGATAAAAATTTTGCAAAAAAATTACTGTAAAAAAACTGCATTTATGGCTTGTGAATTCCATAAGGTACATAAGCATTGAAAAGTGTACAGTTTGCAAAATTTTGTAACATTTTATTTGCCAAAAATGCTATGTTGGATTCATGATAACATCTTGTTGAGTTTTATTTAAAACATAAAAAACCTTAATGACAAAGACAATGAAATACATTTTTGTTAGCAGTTTAATGAAAATAATAAATTTCTAAATGATTTATATAGCGTTTTCACTATTTGCATTGCTGCAAACAGCTTTACATTATATGCTTATTATTACAGGCACTAGATAATAATTGAAACATGAAATATATAATACATATTAGACATTAAAGGT
This sequence comes from Triplophysa rosa, assembly GCF_024868665.1. NCBI lineage: Eukaryota > Metazoa > Chordata > Actinopteri > Cypriniformes > Nemacheilidae > Triplophysa > Triplophysa rosa. The sequence continues at coordinate 4,529,377 of NC_079899.1, forward strand.
TGCATTACTGAAACTGATTGATAAGATGCTCATTATTAAATGTTTAATTTCAATGTTTCCCAAATGCATACACTGGTAAGTTTATAAAATACATATCTGTCAAACTGGTCTTTATAAGGATGTTTATGAAAAAAATATGATCCTATATAAAAGTGGCTTTTGTGTGGTTGAATGATTTTCTGTGAAGACTGGTCATTAAATTAAAATATTATCTACCTTCTCACTATATAAATTATATAATAAATTATCTTATTGACTGCAATGGTTGCCCTGTTAATTTTTCAATGTTCTTTGTTGTTGTGAATTTGCTTGCAATCATCCTTTTTTTGTTTTGACAAATTACTTTTGCATTTTATGTGAATGTCTAAACATAATTTACTACTGGGATGTACTGATGATCATAGAAGCACGAGAAACATATCAGTGCATGCATACTGTTAATGTATTCTACATTAGGCTATTCTTCCTAGTCAAATTAAACGCACAAAACTGATAACTAACTAGTGTTTTAGTACTTGAGTCTTGGTCTCGATACCGGTCTCAAGACCATTTTTTGATGGTCTTTCTTAGTGCTGTCTCAGTCTTGACTGTCTTTGGTCTCGGCCTTGTCTTCGTCTCACACTTCGTGGTCTCGAGATTTTGATTCAAGACCGGTCAAGAACTTGATTCATTTTCTGATTTGCGTGTTAACATCATTAATGTGATTGGACGTAAAAGCATTCATTGGACTATTTCTTATTTGATTTCTTTTGTTATTGTTGTGCCGGTGAGAGATGAAGGGGGGATTGACCTAAAAGAAATCTGTCAACAAAATTAATACAAAGGCCCACGATATCCAAGATGTGACGGCACAAAAGTACTTGTATTACATCTTGTTTATTTATATAATAACATATGACATGATCATGTGACGGGATATTGATTTTATACAATAATTCAACACTCAAAAAAATGATTTTACGATACTGTTCACTTTATTTAAACAATTAATTTTGTTTTAACACCATTGTATTAGGTTTTATGTTCAAACACATTTCCATTGTGTTAAAGGGGCTAAAAACAGCAATGCTTTGGCTTAACTACATGTTTACATTTTAAATTAACTCAATCAATTTAAAATGAATGCTGTTTCTGTGTTCTGGATGCTCCTGTCACCAAAACAAATTCCTTGTTTGTGCAAACATACTTGGCAATAAAGCTCTTTCTGATTCTGATTCAAGTAGATCAAAACAATATTTGATGCTTGTTCAATTTACTTAAAAGAAATTTAGTTAAATTATGTTAATGTTTTTTGGGGGTTACCATTGTGGTACAGTGTAGAGCATGTGCTTGGGGACCTGCTAACCAGATTTTAAGTTGCTTTAATAAAAAAAAACAAGTTTTAGAGCAAGTTCTCTATAGGAATCTCAGGCTCTCCTCTCCGCTGGTTCAAATCCTACCTCTCCGGCAGATCCTTCAGGGTGTCATGGAAGGGGCTCGCTGTCCACTGCTCACCACATGATCACTGGGGTCCCTCAGGGATCGGTGCTTGGACCGCTGCTTTTTTCCATCTACACGAGTCACGACATCCTTGGGACCCATCATAAGGCTTCTCGTGTCACTGTTATGCTGACGACACCCAGATCTACATCTCGTTTCACCCAGACGATACCACTGTAGCAGCTCGCGTTACAGCCTGCCTAGAAGACATCTCAGCTTGGATGAAAGAGCATCACCTCCAGCTGAACCCTGCCAAGACAGAACTACTCATGTTTCTGGCACACCACATGGTGCAACACGATCTCACCATCCAACTTGGCAATACCACAATCACTCCTTCCAAAATAGTTAGGAACCTCGGAGTCATATTTGATGAACAATGTCCTCCAAACTGTCCTTCAATGATCACATTGCAAAGACAACGCGGTCATGCCGATATGCCTTATTCAACATTAGAAAGGTTAGACCCTATCTCACTTAGCATGCGGCACAACTCCTTGTCCAGGCCCTGGTAATCTCAAGGTTGGACTACTGCAATTCTCTCCTTGCTGGTCTTCCTGCAAAGGCTATCAAACCGCTCCAGCTGGTTCAGAATGCAGCAGCACACCTCATCTTCCAACAGCCCAAAAGGGCTCATGTGACACCCCTTTTCATCTCTCTCCACTGGCTACCGGTTGAAGCCCGTATCAGATTCAAGTCACTAATGCTTGCCTACAGGACTATCACTGGATCTGCACCGGCATACTTTCACACCCTCCTACACTCTTACACCCCATCAAGATCCCTGCGTTCAGCAAACCAGCAGCGTCTTGTATTGCCTTCCCATAAGGGCAGTAAATCGCTTTCCCGTTCATTCTCATTCACAACTCCTTCCTGGTGGAACATTCTTCCTAATTCGGTCCGGTCAACCACATCTCTCACAACATTCAAAAAACTACTTAAAACTATCTCTTCTGTGAATACTTGACAGACAAATAAAATAAAATAAACTCTAACACTAACCCTCTCTCTTTCTCTCAACATGTAGTGGTCTAGCTTTTGTTGAAACCAGTAACTTTGTATTGGCACCCATTGTATTATTGTTCCTTTATGACATGGAGCTTATTGCTCCCTAAACTCTTTGTAAGTCGCTTTGGATGAAAGCGTCTGCTAAATGACTAAATGTTAATGTAAGTACTTGGGTATGCCGGAAGTGTAACAAAACCAACTTCTGGCCAACTCCTAACAATAAGAGCTATATTTAGCTTATTTAGTGTGTGTTAAAAATAACATCTATATTAGAAAATATCTTACCTTAAACTAATTTCCTTTAATTATGGATAGTGGTTCCACTTAACGGAAACATGTTATCTCTACTTAAATGCTTTTAGTAGAATGAACTTAATTGATTCAAGTCATTTTATTTTATTATTTGGACATGGTTGTTTAAGTTTACTCAGTTCAGTTTAGTTCATCATACATTAAGTAATTGAGTAGAGATAACATTTATGTTGTGTGGAACCACTGTCTATTATTTAATTACTTGTAAGTTAAAGTATCATTTCTTTCAGTGAATAAACCATGGGTTAATAAGTGACAAACACAAGTTTGTGTTCTATTTTGGCTAGCCCCAAACAAAGCTAGAACCCATGATTCCGTAAATTATGACTTTTTTGTGTTATGTGGATTCAGGGATCTCCAACCTTGCTCCTGGAGAGCTGCCGTCCTGCAGACTCCAACCCTGTTTCAGCACACCTGTCTGTAATTATCAAGCAACCTTGAACCAGAGCCATTGAGAAAGAAAGTTCTGCCAATGGAAGTTCAAAACACTGGAGCGTCACGTGATTCATGGAGCCTTCAGATAGTTCCAGGAAGTTATGTTTTCTCTTTAAATGCTTTATTTCTTTCATTTTTTATTCATTAAATGGCTTTCGTCTTTAAATGGGTTAGAAGTTTACCTCAGTTGGTCTGTTTAGTCGCAGCTCCATGCGCTACTAGTAACTTCCGGGAACTATTGAGAGCCTCTATTGCTGTGAAAAAACTGTTCTATTGGAGTCAACGGAGTTGGCAGAACTCTCTCTCTCAATGGCTCTGCCCTGAACAAAGCCACTGGAAGGCAAGCCTGCAACCTTTAGTCAAAAAAGTGTAATGGGTAATGCTAATGCAGATGCTTCAGCGGAACGCAGGAAAGGAGACCAGAGGCTAGTTTTTTTAATGGATGTCAATCGATTTCAGCTGCAACAACAACATAAACAAACGTTATGTGGCCCAAACATAACTTACGGTATACCTCAGCAAATAATTAACTGTTCAGTAGTTTATATTTAGATTTTTTTTAGATTTTAGATTTAGATTCAATTTATTGTCATTGCACATGTACAAGTACAAGGCAACAAAATGTGACCTCTGCATTTAACCCATCCAGAGAGTAGTGAACACACGTGCCCCCGGAGCAGTGGGCAGCTATCACTACAGCGCCCGGGGAGCAAGTAGGGGTAAGGTGCCTTGCTCAAGGGCACCTCAGTTGTTACCCGCCGGCCCTGGGAATCGAACCGGCAACCTTCTGGTCATGAGTCCGACTCTCTAACCATTAGGCCACAACTGCCCTATATGCAATTGAATAGGCTACTATTAATATACGGTAAAATATTAATTAATACTAATATAAATTTAGATAAATAAAAAATTTAGACTGATATCCAAACACCAGTAAATCAACTTTGGGCCAGGTGCGTAGGTTTCCAATGAAACAAGGCATTTTCCAAATTGCATTTATGCGCCCTTGAAGGGCCCTTCGCGAAGGGGATGCCATTTGTAGGGGTTCCAAACGAAAGAGGTCACCTTAATCTCTTCGCGAAGGGCCCTTTCAGAAGTCCGTTAGCGAAGGGTACATTGTCACTTCAAGGAAGTGAGTTAGTTCCGTTTGTGATCACGTGATCTTGGATTATGAGTTCTCGTGACGCATTTTGAAGCAAATATGGAGCGGAATTTTGACGTTACCTACTAAGTATAATTTAGTTTGTATTTGTTTAACAGTTACACTATTTTTTATCAGTGATAAATATGATTTAAGATGGTTAAAATAGAGTATAAAAAATAATTTAGTTTATCTAAAATTATTTTTAATATGTTTAAAAATAGCAACTTGTTTATAGGTTTCCTTTATCATATATTTCTTTATTAATACCAAGTGGAGTGAAAAAACAAGGTGAAATAAAACATAATTACATAATATTCAACAAGAAATATTAAAAATGTTGTTTATTTTCAACAAACGATTCAGAATGCACCTGCGGTGTTGTCAAGGTTACATTTGGCCAGTCTTTCTAAAATGTTTTATTATAGTACAAAAGAGTACAACATACACAACTCATAACAACAAAAATAAAATAAAATAACAATTAGATAAATATAACTTGGTGTATAATTTGAAAAAAAATACAATTTATGTCAGGGAAAAAAAAAAAGTACATAAATTAAAATTACATAGTGCTTCTTAAGTCTTTTTTGCTTTTTATATTGCTTAAAGTTTGTCCATATTGTTTAATTTCTCTTACAAAATGTTCAAAATTTGGCTTAGCTTTAGCCCATTTTTTCACATAAATGTGATATTTACCAAGTAAAATAAAAAGTTGTACCAGAAAAGATATTGTACTTTTAGAATCAATGGTATCTTGCACAAAAATAAAGATGACATCATAAAGTTTAATTTGAACTAAAGTTAGAAGATGTCAAACCAAAACATTTTTGTATACATACAATCAAAGAAAAGATGTCTCACAGATTCTTTTGTTACATCACAAAGGTCGCAAGAATTCTCCAGATCTCATTTGAAACGTTCAAACAATACAGGATAAATTCTGTGTAATATTTTAAAGGATACCTCTCTAACTTTATTATTTATAAAAAAAATGATTTCTTATTACCATATTTTTGTTCCACTTGATATCTTCAAATTTGGAAGACCAATATACTGTTGAATGGAATAACATTTTGCATTTGTCTTTAACAATATTAATATCACCAACAAATATCATATTACGACAAATAATTTGTTGTTGGTCTACACTAATAGGGGCAACAATAGAATTACGTAACAATATTACAACTTTTCTTGATATTGCACCAATGATAGTGGCATAATCTTTTGGTTTCACAGGGAATCTAAATTTGTTAAGGAATTCCACATATGATAAAAGCAATCCTTGCTCATTAAGCAACTGACTAAGAGTAAGTATTCCATTGTCATACCATGTCTGATTAAAGATATGATTTATTTTTATACAAGATATCTCTATTATTCCATAAAAAGTACCGGTGTATATTTGGCCAGTCATTCACTTTGTGAAGGGAGTTACAAACGCATACACGAGAGACAGTAATGCCCGATACCCTTCAAACAGTTCACTTCAAGGGCTCAGCCCTTCGAAGGGAATAGGGCATAGGGATGCTCACTTCTGTTTGGAAAATGCCCACAGTCTATAAATGAAATCCTTATGTCTGTGGTTTTGAAAATCCGTTACGATTGGAAAATAATCTGTTGTCCCCCAAGCCGAACCTGCATGTTTCTTGGAAACGGTGCAACAGGGTTTGAGATACGTTTTCTCTTGTTTGGTGGGTGTGTCAAGAATGTCAGCCTAATCAGCAGCAACATGTATATAACCCACGCGGGTTTAAAGGGATAGCTCGCACAATGGGTCCAAGTAGTTTACAAATGTGTCCGCTGCAGCTCGGTATACGCAACAATTGAAGATATTAAAAGACATGTATTTTGCAGTATTCAACACGTATTTATACAGATTTCATCAGGCTTTTATCAGGCCTTCTCAGCTGCCATAGTTCAACTCTTGCATCCTCACAACAGGGTGTTTAACCACACCATCGTTTCCGTTTAAAAAAACCTTTTGCAACGTTTGGTCTTAGCTGGTCATGCTCTGGTTTAAGATGGTCATGTGCTGGTTCAGCACCAGTTCAGGACCATCTTGAACCAGCACAAACCAGCAAACCAGCATCAAAACATACCTATCCCAGCATTTGCTGTTTTTTTCAACAGGGATAGTAATCCGTGGATATAACGTTTTGTTATTTAGTGAAAATTGCTTCAAATACAGTCCACTGTCTGTCCCGCTTAAACCCATTCAAACAGTCTGGCAGTACTTTAGAATTATTGAGAGCTGCATGAGAGAGGCAACAAGCCAACCACACTGTTGTAAATGCATCTCAGCAATACGCCTCATGAAGATTAAGATAACTCAGCACAGCAGCTTTTGATGTAAAAAGAATGTCACTTTCGTGAAACAAAAAGACAAAAACATATTAAAAGTATAAAGCAAATCATATAATCGCTAAATGGGGCCCATTCCAAAGGCCGTGTTTGCCTTCTTGAAGGGCACTTCAGCACGAGGAATCGTTTAAAAGATAATAAACAAAATGCTAAAAAACTAAAGTGTTTTTCAAATAGCCAAATTATGAGACAAAATACTTCCCCATTGTTCCCAGTTCAATATCTCTGCCTCTCAGAGTACGCAGGGAACAGGGACACTACCGATTGGAATTCGATACCTCCACTGGGCATGCGCACTTCAATACCGCATAATTTTTGTCACGCTGAAAACAGTTGATTAATATTTTTTTATTATTGTAAGGTTAGTTTTAGGGTTGGGATAGGTGTAGGCGTTAGATAATGTACTTTATTGTAATTATATGGCGAGAGCACCACTTCCGGTCGTAGCTGTATCCCTTCTAGTCAAAACCCATGGCTGACGTCAATATACGCACAAGTTGGTATTCACAAACACTGACAACAGCTCTTACGACAGTTTTATTTCGTAACCACATGGGCAGAGTTCTCTCACGTGTTATCAGCACAAACTGCAGAACATCAAACAGTCTACTAATGTTACACGTTTTCGAAGACTCGGTAAAAGTGTCAAGATGACAGCCCAAATCATCAGCGGGAAGAATATTTCAGCGTAAGCGATTTTATTTCTTCGAAAGAAAAGATTTTAATTTACACGAGGTTAAGGCAGCCGTAACTCTGTTTTGTAACTTACTTAAAGATTTCACGAATCATGTTTGTTCGTGCTTTTAGGTTGCAGTTACGTTTTAAGCTGCTCAAGTTTGTTGTATTATAGGCTTTTGACATATAACTTATTTGATAGAAGTAGGCTACATATGTTGTGCTGAAACGGATGAATAGTGCGGTCATAGTTGAAATCTGCTTTTGTAAAGTTTACTTTTTTATTTTGATAGAGTACCAGAACATCCCTTAAGTGTTACTGTTAATGCACGTGTAACTTTAAATTTGTGGTGCACCAGCTGTTTTTTATTCAGCTTTTATATAAAACGTGGGCAAGGGGCAGTCTGCGTCTCGCGGGAACGCATGGGACAATGAACACTTCTACAGTGCACGCCCACCTCTAGCAATCATATTTGATTGTTTTAAAGGCTCCTAGTCGGTCTAAAATGTAATTTTGCATATGCATAATATGCTGTCTATCAGTAGTTGTTAGATGGGTGTGAAATAAGACTGGGACGGCGCAAGCCATGGGGATTAAGTTCACGAATGTCTGTAAATTGTAAATTCGCCATTTATCAAGCAAACATAAAAAATAGCCAGTTGAGTAGCTACCTTTGTTGAACGGATTTATATTTTAGAATAATTAGTGGAGGCCTTTAATAAAGATTGATTATAGATTTTGTACATACTGGCAAACTTGCCACTCTAAAAAAACAGCGAACTTTTAGGGGTGGGTGATCTATCTCTATGTTTTTTCATAATAATATAAATCATGATATTGTTCTGATTGCTGGAAGCACTACAGAAACTAATAATGTACATTTGCATGGTATTTTGTTGTGCATTGGCTTGCTTTGATGGCATTGTGTCAGAAGGTAATAAGGGTTTGTAATTTTTATTTCTCCAGTCAGCTCAGAGAGAGGCTGAAGGATGAGGTGGATGCCATGAGGAATACACACCCAAATTTTAAACCAGGTCTTGTAGTCTTACAGGTCAGTGGGGACAGGTCAACTGTTTTTAAGTGAATCTTTTATGATCAAGTTTAATAGTTCTGAAGTGCTGGTAAACATACTGTATGTGGGTGTAAACATTTTGAATACTGAATATTTTAAATGATAACAGGTGTTGTTTGTAATATTGTTAAGCTATCTTTCTTAATGTGACTTTGTTTGGTTTAGTGTATTACATAAATATAGTTGTAATTTTAGTGTGATTTTACAAAGAGCCTTGCGTTTTTCTAGGGATTATTTAGGACAAACGCATGCAAGAAGAGGTCCTAATAATTTCCTTTGGATTATTTTTATATGAACAATGCCTAACTACTACTATAATTTACTACTATTAATTATTCTCCATAATGTCATATAAAGATTTGTGACAACTTTGCAAATTTATTAAAAATAAAAAATGTTTTAAATAATTGCTCTGCATAAATATTCATCCCCATTAATTTAGTTCTTGGTCAAAACACCATATTTTGGGTATGATGTGACAAGCTTTACACATCTGGATTTGGCGTTTTTCTTCCATTTTTCTCCTCAGATTCTCTCAAACTCTGCCAGGTTGGTTGGGGACCATCAGTAGACAGACAGATGTTCAATTGGGTTTTCATTCTCTGTATATTGTGCCGTTGAGCTTTTCTTCTACCCTGATAAGTCCCCCCCAGTCCATGTTGCACGTAACGTGGGACACGAAACTCATAAGTAAAACTTAGTTTATTTTAGTAAGCTCAGATGATCACCTTTAATGTTGGGCTGTAACTCGCCAAAAAAAACTAAAAGAAGAGTTCAGATAATACGTTACTGTTTGGCTAACTTAGATTAGGCTAGTCGCTAAGCAGTTCTTTAGACTAACTTTTAGACTAACTGGTTGCACTGGTGCGCTTAACTTTTTTTTCTTAGGTGCACCAGCACAAAAGTTAGGTGCACCCAAATTTTTGACCGCATCATATTTAACGTTTTACCACTCACTTTTTTTTTAATCGCTGTCCATATAGGCAAAATTGACTTGTAAATGATTAACTAACAATCTGGTCAACATGAAGTTCTTTATTTGAAGCACAATTCTACAAGAAAGGTAACTTACTGAAAAAGTGCTGATGCTTAAAGTGCTTCACTGAACTGAAATTTAAACTTAAACCATCTCAAGATAAATGGACCAGGGCTTGACATAACCTGGGAGGTTGATGGCTCCGTGTCAGAGCATTGCTTATGATTTTCGGACCGATCAGGCGTAGACGACGCCGTCGTGAACATTTATGGTTCTGCGTTGAGAGTATGCGTCGTACTGCAATTACACCGCCGAAACGCTAGTTGGCTCTTTGTGTTTTCACGGGTTTGCTCTTCTTCGCCGATGTTTTGTGTGTATGCTAGTGTATGCAAACGACAATGGAGGCTGATCGCATCTTAATGGAGTTGGAGCTGATCGAAACAGAAAAATGTGTAATCCGTTATATTATTAACCTTACTTTCATGTTAGAAGTTAAACAGATGTTATATTAAACTTAGTCTTGTCCACATTTTGGATTTTTATGTGTGTTCATTTAGATATTGTTGAAAAAAAGTATACTTTTCAAAGGGTTGTACTCATTTACGCAGATCACATACATAGATGTCAAAACTGTGTATTGAAATGATACCCTGATAGAATATCATATTTTGTCATGGACAACTCAGCCTATTAATTGTTTAGTTAAAAATGAAACGAAATGCAACCAAGATCTGGAAGTGTCACAATTTTGTTCTTTATTTGCAAAAGAGTCAAAGAACAGAATATATAAAAGTGCAAACTATGTATAGATGAGTATACAATGCAATATTAACACAAATATAAAACTTTCAAAAAACTAGTAACAATAAAAGGTAAAACAAAAAATAAAACTATAAAGCCAATAAAGTGCAAAAGATCGTGCACAGTGTTTATAAAGTGCGAAGTTCTTCATGTCTTTTGCTGACACTCTTCCAAACCGACGTTAGAGGAAATCTCTCTCCAAGAATTCGCCGCCATCTGACAGTCTTTATAGTCCGCCGAAGAGGAGTCATACAGATGCGTGAACCTCTTCAATCAGACGCTCAGTACTTGGTCGATGTCGATGCTCGCCATGTTGTTCTTTTGTGGACTCTGAACTTGCCGGAAGAAGACGCCAGAAATGCGTAGAAGGAAGTACGATGCTGCCAAACCGACCAATCACAGCGCTTGCAGTGATTGGTCGCGCTTGTAGGGTCCGCGTTGAGTTGACGCGTTGTTACATTTTTGGAGAGGTGCGCGTCAGGCTACGGCGTAGGGTACGCGTCAGGCTACGGCGTAGGGTACGCACAGGGTACGCGGCTCTGCGTAGGCTACGCCGTAGGTTACGGCGTAGGTCCTACGCAGAACCATTAATTGGCCTTAACTGTGTTTTTTTGCTCCTCACATACAGACAAAGACCCATCTTGAAATTTACTGCAATAGTGTAATGACAGTTTTACTGTATGTCAGGGGTTAAGCATCCTTTTTACTTGTGAACTCTCGTTTTTTGCACTTCAAATAAACATGAGGGTAATTGCATTTTGAGGTTGAATTGTGGAGTTTTCTATTTGGCTCTGTATAATAAATAGTTATAACTTCATGTTTTCAATGGTAATGCCAAAACTGTTGTCTACCATTAGATTTAAAGGTACAGTTTGTAACTTTTTTGCAGTAAAATATCCAAAACGACTAGGCCTGTGTTATATATTTTGTTCGGTTGAGTACTTTGAGAAAATTGTCATTTTAACCAGTGACACGGACCGTGTCTGGCAGGTGCCTGTCAATGGCGTCATATTCGCGTTACCAATGACACTAGATGGAAAGCCTGCAACCTTCAGCTGAATGCAGGAAAGGAGACTAGATGCTGTTATATGATTGGCTGAGGTGCCTCATATGATGTGTGTAAGCCGTTATGCTATCTCCAGACCTTGCATCTCCCTAATAACACAGTCTCTGGCGTTACCCTCGGTTTCTGCTTTTACTGCCATAGAAACCATGACAACACAGTCTTGTGGACAAATGTGAAAGTATTAGTTTGTAGCATCTATCAAGCAACTATCTTGTTTTGCGCAGTCGTTATGGAGCACAATTATTCTTAACCGTTTGCAGTTGGTTCTGTCAACAAAGACATACGGGTAAACCAAATGACCCAAGAAAAGTTTGGGACAAGAAGATATAATCGAGAGAGATCAAACTAGAATCAATATCGGTGTGGCATTTCCTAAATTTTAACTAGACCGAGATGCTGATCTTGCATGTGTTTTACTAGACAGGTGAGTAACTGTTTAGATTCTTTTACTGACAGAAAACGTATGATTATATCGATCAACAAGGTTAGTCTTATTGTTTGAATGTCTTTTTCTTAATGTAGCATGAGTGTCATGTATATATTTACTGAATTAGCAGTAATCGTTTTTAGATCATCTGACTAAATAGTAATAAATTTATTTTATTAATTGCGTCTAATGCGTCAAATTCATTATAATGAAATAAAATCATGCCATCAAACGCAACATTTTTAAAACTTTACTACTTTACATCATCCATAAATGTGATTTCTCATTCAAGTCTGATTGAGTCTTAGTGGTGGAGCTACTTCACAGTGTCATCAAGCTACGCCGTTGTTATTGTTTACACACTGCGCCTTTAAGCGTAGTACATTTTTGTATTGTGCCACCCTAACAATTATACTGGCCCCATTTTGGCCACCCCATAAAAAAATCCTGGGGCGCTAGTGGTGTTGCAGTGATGTTTGTCCTCCTGTAAGTTTCTCCCATCTCCATATATAATCATGGAGCTCAACCAGAGTGATCACCAGCTTCTTGGTCACCAGTCTAACAAAGACCCTTCTCCATTGATTGCTCAGTTTGGCCAGGAGGCCAGTGGAAGAAAGAAATCTGGTTGTTCCAAAGTTCTTCTATTAATGTTTAATGGAGGCTACATGCTTCTGTGAACCTTCAATACAACAGATTTATTTTGTAGTCTTTCTTAGAGCTGTATCTTGATATAATCCTGTCTGAGCTCTACTGGCAGTACCTCTGACCTCATGGCTTAGTTTTTGCTCTGATATACAGCAGATTTTCAGCAGTTCGACCTTTTATTGAGAGGTTGTGCCTTTCCAAATCATATCATTCAATTGAATTTGCCACAGGTTAACTCCACTCAAGTGTTGTAACATCAGCATGCAAAACTGAGCTAAATTTCAAGTGTCCCAGAAAAGGGGATGTATACTTCTGCAATGTACATTTACATTTATTCATTTGGCAGATGCCAAATGTAATTATTTGTTTTATTTTTAATACATTTGTAAAGTTCCCACACATTTCTTTTTTGCTTGTGTAGATTAATGTAAAAAAAGTAATTTATAGTAATTTTACATAAGGCAGTAGCATAACAACATTTGAGAATAATGAAGGGGGGGCTGAATACTTTTTATGGGCACAGTATATAACAAAAGGGGGGTAGCATAGCAAGTTTTTGAACAAGCCATAGCTAATTAAGATAAGCTAAATCTCTAGCTGAACTTTTGTGTGCATAAACTTTTGCATGGTGCTTTCATGTTTACTTTTTGCCTTTTGCTTACACTGTCCGACCAGATCGAAAAAGAAATGGGTCCGTTTGCAATCGCTGCCAATAAAGAGAGCATGACATTGTATGATTTCCAGTGCAGAGTTACGATTGCATCATCTGTGACTTTTGGGTGTATAACATGATAAAATTATGTCATGCATGATTCAAAAGCACCTTCAGATTGCGTTGTTAATTGTCTAAAAAGCAAGAACTGGCCAAACCCAGTCATATCCAGGCGATTTAGTCATTGCTATAAATTGAGATCCCTTCCTCTGCCATTCCCAGGTCATGGGTCGTTTATACTGACCCAACAGTGTCAGCATCGCTTTCATTCTCTGTGTCCCTATAAAGTTTACATACAAAAGACTACATTTATTTTGAATGTTTGGCTATAGACCAGTGTTGTTTTCTTGTACTTGTTCACTACCTGTTTGCATGTTGATTGATTTAACCTTTGTTGTAGGTGGGAGACAGAGAGGACTCTAACCTGTACATAAGTATGAAACTGAAAGCAGCTGCTGAGGTAAAGCCACACACTAGACTCTGTACACTTGGTGCAGTAGTTCACTCATCTCAGTGTGCAGTTAGCTGATGCGTCAGGATGTAGCAGGGCAGCACTATACTTAGTCTATGTTTGCTAACAGGTACATATATTGTACATACTCTGATCCACCACAATAAAACCACCGGCCTAATATCATGCAGATGCCCTACCAAAACAGATCTTACCAATAAACATGATGAAATTCTACATGAAATCAAGATGTTTAATTACTTCACACATGGTCGACCTCAGAACCTAGTGGTGTGTACTGCGATGTGTAAGTTTGGTTCAGGCCATAGGAGAAGACTTGAGTCGGCTGTAATTTTTCTGTTTAAGCCGGTAAATGCTGGATATGTGTTCTTATTTAAACAATACTTGGAATTATGACTGTCACAATATCATATCACATTTACTTCGTTTTATCTTGCCCAAAAGAATCTGTGGTAACGGTCTTATCGCGATGTCTACTTGAATGTGTTTTTTAAATGAACAAATAATGCCTGTCAGTCAAATGTTTTATTTTAAGTCTCTTAAAATTTGTGACTGTTAAAGCATTTTAATAGAATAGAAGAATATTAAAAGAAGAATATTATATGAATATAAGACTATTAAATGGATGCTGAATTATTTACGACAATATCATGTGTCTAGAATTAACACGGTATTATATCATAGTTATTAGCATACCGGTATATTGTGAGAGCATTTAGTTGGACTTTTAAGAGCCTTTAATTGCTCTCATGCCAAAGGACAGAACAAAAGAACACTGATATATGAAAGACACTGATAATAACAATAACTCTCTTGCTCTTAAGATTGGAATCAATGCTGTACATGTGAAGCTTCCACAGACCGCTACTGAAAATGAGGTACAACAGATAAGTCAAAAAAGTTTGCAAAGAAGTAATAACTTAATATTCAAAAGATCTGAGCTTTAGTATTTCTTATTATGTAGTCAAACTGTGTTATTTCGAGCAGTTATTTTATGTCTGTCTTCATTTTGCTGCTGTTTTTGTGCACTTTGAAGATTATGTCCAGGGTTCATGAAATCAATGAGAATTCCAGTGTTCATGGACTCATAGTGCAGCTGCCCCTCGACTCCATCCACACTATTAATACAGAGAGGGTCGTCAACGCTGTGGCTCCAGAGAAAGATGTGGATGGGTAAAAAGAGATTTAAAGCCTTTATGGAATTGTGTTTTTCTTCTTTTTATTTGTATTTCAACAAACTATGGCATTTTACTGTTTTCTGGCCCATCAAAAAAAAGCATACCAAATGAGAATGACAAAGATGTTTTGATATATCATTGTATATTTTTGCTTTCTTAAGGTTGACCAGTATAAATGCAGGAAAACTTGCTCGTGGTGATATTGGAGACTGTTTTATACCATGTACTCCCAAAGGATGTATGGAGCTCATCAAACAAACAGGTGGGAAACGCACCTCATATAACTTAACAACATTTTGAAGCGTTACTTAAGTTAGGGGGGTCGCACACCAGACAAGAACCGTGCTGTTGCTGCCCATTTTTAAAATTCAAACATATTTTACACTCAGAATCCAGAGTTTAACATTATATCCTATGATCGTTGTCTTTAAGGGATAGTTTACCCAAAAATGAAAATTCTGTCAGATTGTTTCAAACCTGTATTCATTTATTTGTTCTGCGAAACACAAAGGAAGATATCTGGAAAAATGTCAGTAATCAAACAGATCTTATCCCCCATTGACTCCCATAGTGTGTATTTTCCCTACTATGGTAGTAAATGGGGGATGCGATCTGTTTGGTTACTGACATTCTTCCAAATATATTACTTTGTGTTCAGCAGAACAAATAGATGAATACAGGTTTGGAACAACCTGGGGGTGAGTAAATGATGACAGAATTTTTATTTTTTTGGTAAACTATCCCTTTAAATTTTTGTTTTAGATACTAACTCTACCATACAGTGCAACTGACATAATATAATCACAGAAAGACAGTACATCAATGCAGAAAAAGCTTAGTCAATTCTACAATATAAATAACAGGTTCAAGAACATACCTGTAATGGATTTACCATCATGGTATGGAGCCTATTCATTGATTGTTCAAAAGCCACTTATTTTTCAACAAACATAGGCAAGGCAAGGCAAGTTTATTTATATAGCACATTTCATACACAAGGGCAATTCAAAGTGCTTTACATAAAATGATTGACAGAGAGAAATAAGACGTATCTTTAAAATGAAAATGATTTAAGATCACAAATACTTTAGATTTTAAGAGACAATAAAACAGCAATAAAATTGATTAAAAATGTGAGTATATATAAAAAGAATAAGAGCAAAATAAATTAGAAATAGAAGTGCAGTTGATGTAAACCAGTACAGTGCAGGTTGTAAATGCTCAGGTTGTAAATGCACAGCTAAAAAGGTGTGTTTTTAATCTGGATTTAAAAGTATCTACTGTTGGTGAACGTCTGATGTCTTCTGGAAGCAGATTCCAGCTATGGGTGGCGTAATGGCTAAACGCTGACTCGCCTTGTTTGGAGTGAACTCTTGTTATCTCTAGCTGACTTGATCCTAATGATCTGAGAAGTCTGTTTGGTTTATATTATGTAAGAATATCTGAAATGTATTTAGGTCCTAGACCATTGAGTGATTTATAGACAATTAATAATACTTTGAAGTTGATTCTAAAAGTAACTGGTAACCAGTGTAAGGACCTGAGGATTGGAGTGATATGCTCAGATTTTTTGGATTTGGTCAGAATCCTGGCAACAGCGTTCTGTTTGAGCTGCAGCTGTCTGATGGTGTTTTTGGGAATCAGTTAAACACTCTTTTGAAAAAGGATGTGGGAAGTGTGTCAAGGCTGCAAGTTGACACTTTAAGATGCTGTACCGTTTCCTCCGAGGTTTTGTTATCAGTTGTCTGAAATTCAGACAGCGTTACTAATTTCTGAAGTACTGAAGTCAGACTGACCTGACTGCCGCATGGAGCTTTGCTGATTTCCATTCTGATATTATTGATCTTCTCAAGGAAAAAAGTTGCAAACTCATTGCATTTGTCATCAGACAGCATTTCCCTGGGAACTTGCCTCGGGGGATTTGTTAGTCTCTCTACAGTTGCAAAAAGAGTGCGAGTGTTATTTATGTTGCAGTTTATCATGTTAAAGAAAAAGTTCTGTCTAGCTTTGCCTAAGTCAACATTGAAGGCATGCAGACTGTCTTTATAGATGTTATAGTGAACTTCAAGTTAGGGCTGTGCGATTTGTGGAAAATATCTAATTGCGATTTTTTTGACAGACATTGCGATTGCGATTTGATTTGCGATTTTAACTTTTCTAATTCAAGTTTCAGCTCAATATTGTTGTGTGGAGCACAGTATGGGTATAATTACCCTGCTGAAAGAAAACAACAAAAAAATTACAGAAATTCTAATTGTTTCCATTAAAACCATTACAAAATTCATTTTTGTATTGTGTTTTGGGCATTATTCAAATAAGGCTTACTGTTGTTCAATTGGTTCCCAGCTTCAAGATTACATCACACCATTAGAATCCAAATACCAGTGTACACTATTATAGTTTCCATTAAAACAAATACAACTCCCATTGTAACCCTTAAATCCATAACATTTTCTATTGTGTTAGTGAATTATTAAAATAGTTCATAGGTTACATAGGCTGATTTATAATTTTTTAAGTATGTGGGATTTTTTAAAACAAGTAGAAAATGTGCTGAATGTTTAATTTCATCCAAGTGAAATTAGCAAAACAGTTAGATAGAATTTACATTTGTTTGAAACGCGGAGCTAGGCGTGAGTTGACACAGGGTGCGCGCGTGCGTCAAGGCAACAGGCACAAGCGTAATTTATGGTTCTGCGTAGGACCTACGCCGTAACCTATGGCGTAGCCTACGCAGAGCCGCGTACCCTGTGCGTACCCTACGCCGTAGCCTGACGCGCACCTCTCCAAAAATGTAACTACGCGTCAACTCAACGCGGACCCTACGCGGACCGCAAACGCTGTGATTGGCAGCATCGTACTTCCTTCTACGCATTTCTGGCGTCTTCTTCTCTGGCGTCTTCTTCCGGCAAGTTCAGAGTCCACAAAAGAACAACTTGGCGAGCATCGACATCTCTGGTTTCTAGCTTTTTGTTTAAGTGATTTAATTAAAAGTAACTGTTTTTCTACTTCGATCAGCTCCAACTCCGTTAAGATGCGATCAGCTTCCATCGCTTGCAAACACTAGCATACACACAAAACATCGGCGAAGAAGAGCAACCCGGGAAAACACAAAGAGCCAACTAGCGTGGCGGCAGTACGACCCATATTCTCAATGCAGAACCATAAATGTTCACGACGTCGTCGTCTACGTACGTAGGCTACGCCGTAGGTTACGGCGTAGGTCCTACGCACGACTATAACTTAAGCTTGTGTGTGCGCATCAAGTTTAAACGGCTCGTCCACGAGACGCGCAAAGCGGGGCAGAGACGTGCGAGTATGAAACAGGCTATGTGTGCGCATCAAGTTTAAACGGCTCGTCCACGAGACGCACAACGCGGGGCAGAGACGTGCGAGTATGAAATAGGCTATGTGTGTGCATCAAGTTTAAACGGCTCGTCCGTGAGACACGCAACACGGGGAAGAGTCGCGTGAGTATGAAACAGGCTATGTGTGCGCATCAAGTTTAAACGGCTCGTCCGCGAGACGGGGAAGAGCCCCGCGAGTATGAAACAGGCTATGTGTGCGCATCAAGTTTAAACGGCTCGTCCGCGAGACGCGCAACACGGGGAAGAGTCGCGCGAGTATGAAACAGGCTATGTGTGCGCATCAAGTTTAAACGGCTCGTCCGCGAGACGAGCGAGTATGAAACGGGCTATGTGTGCGCGTCAAGTTTAAACGGCTCGTCCGCAAGACGCGCAACGCGGGGAAGAGAGCGAGTATAACACAGGCTGTGTGTGCGGTCTTCTGAATTGGATGGTTCTTTAGTATTTATTTTCCTAATATGATCGATCTGACTCTGCAGATGCCATAATAACACACACTCTCTATCACTTCTGCTTTCTGTTTTTTTTTTTTTTGATTAGGCATAACGGAGGTGCGCTCACTCTGTTGGTTAGCAAGAATGCCACTCAAAGCGGGCTTGGAACAGACGCGTTTCCTATATTTCACGTCGTTTCCACATCGCAGCCTCTTGCGATTAGCAAATCGCAACGTCTCACATCGCGATTGCGATTCGATTTCGATTAATCGTTCAGCCCTACTTCAAGTTTTGTTTTTCGCCACATACGCTCAGCTTTTCTGCATGTTCTTTTCATGCTTTGTACTGCTGGTGTGTTTCTCCAGGGTGCTTTAGGCCTGCCAGTTATCGCCTCGACCTTGAATGGAGCAATGGCATCGATAGCATTTTTTACTTTTGCATTAAAGCTACCGAGGAGAACATCAATAGAGTCTGCAGATATACTTGGTGACAAAAACATAGCATTCATAAATAGCTCACTGGTGTTCTCATTTATGAATCTCTTTTTTACAGAGACGGGTCTATCTTCAGTGGCAGGTCTGATTGATATATTAAAGAAAATACAGAAATGATCAGACAGCGCCATATCTCTAATAATAGTGGATGAAATGTTTAGGCCTTTGCTTATGAGCAGATCCAGAGTGTGTCCACGATTGTGTGTGGGACCGTGCACTTGTTGGATCAGATCAAAAGTGTTTAAAACATTTAAGAGTTTATTTGCAGTGTTGTTTTCTGTCTTGTCTACATGAATATTAAAATCTCCAGCAATAACAAAGCAGTCAAATTCTGAGGAAATAGCTGATAGCAGTTCTGAAAAGTCATCAACAAAGACTGAGGAGTATTTGGGAGGTCTGTAAATAATTGTAAACAGAGTGTGTGGTGCACCTTTTAAAGCAATACTCAAGTATTCAAAGGACAGGTAGTCACCAAGTAACACTTGCTTGCATTGAAAGAGATCTTTAAATAGAGCATCTATTCCTCCACCTCTCCTAATAGCTCTGCAAACATTTATAAAAGTAAAGTTTGGGGGGGCAGATTCATTGAAGATTGTAGCACTACAACTATCATCTAACCAAGTTTCATTTAGAAACATGAAGTCCAGTTTGTTACTGGTGATGAGGTCATTGACCAAAAAGGATTTGTTTTTTATTGAACGAATGTTTAAAAGTGCTAATTTAATAGTAACTGTTTTTAGTTTTTTATCCCTGTCATTCTCAGAGTGACGTCTAATAGGTAGTAGATTAGATAGGTTTGCCACACGACTGGAAAGGGCCTTAGTTTTTCGCTTACTTATCAGGACAGATATAGGGAAAACTAAAGGAACACTGGGTTCCCACTTGTTCTGTAAATATTTGAGATTGTTGCTGTTATCATAGCGGGGACCCAATTCATATCAGTTACCAGTGCTCTTTGCAGTCTTGTTTAGTCCACCTCCAGCAGATGGGGGTTGGTGTGATCCCTGGCGTTGTGGCAGAGGCCGGAGAGCTCTTTCAGAGGGAACGGGTTGGCTAGGTTAACCCAGAGGCTTTGGTGGTTGTGGGGCCTGTCGCTTTTTAGTTGAAACTTGTGGACTCGCGACAATAGAGTGGGAGAGTTTTGTTCCAGCAAACACTAGTTCCTCCATTTTCTCTGAGAAGCTCAAAAGAGATGATGTAGGAGAGAGGGAGAGAGTGTGTAGTGAGAGAGACTTATGTTGTGTCAGGATGTTGGACAGTTCCTTGCTTACATCAGCAATCATTACTTGAGGGAAATAGTATGTAAGTATAGCCCTGCTTCGAAGGTTTCTGATAATAGAGTCCCCCACTATCAGAGTATTGGGCTCGGCTGCTTTCTGAGCAGAGCGCCGTTGCCTGTTTGACACAGAGCGTCTGCCAGCTGCAGTGTCCACTTTTGATTTTTGCCTGACCACATTTGGGGATTCTTCACCCATATTCATTAGTGCCTCAAATCTATTTTCAAGATGTACAGGGGGTGGTAGAATACCAACATTGTCTTGTCGAGTCTTAGCCATATCTGGGGTAGATGAAGCTAATGCAGCAATTTTTGAAACTCTTGACAGTCTAATATTACGAGCACCTTTAGGTCTTGCGCCCTGTTTCTGTCAACGGTTTGTGTCCTCAGTTACCTTTGTTTGCATCTGTAAAGGTTTGTCTGAGCTCATTATAGTCTGTTGAGAAGTACTGGGTTCACAGAACTCACCTGCTATATGCTGAGGGGGTCCACGGCGAGGCTCAGCTGTGTGTTCCTTCAGAGACGAAAGTAACTTTGTTTCGAGAACTGCAATCTTTTGTAGAAGTTTGTGGCAGTTTGAGCAGCAGGTGGTTGTTGATCCAAAAGAAGGCATTTTCACACCAGTTTGAGTGTGGGCAGCGGAGTTATCCTTAAGAGTTTCAATTGTCGGCAGTAAGCTGGTAGACCACTATCCTAGAAAAAATCCTGGTTGCTGAGCATTCCAAAAGTTTTGAAGTATTTCCCAGAGTCTTTGGTTTTAGTTCCTAGTTGTTTAGTCTGAGCACTGTACTGAACCGCTGGTGTTTAAATAAGATAAAGCATAAAAGTAGAAGCGCAAAGTACGGAGAGCTAGTAAATGCGTCCAAACAGTAGCAAAGCCGGAAACAATCCCCGAATATTCCGAATAGAATAAAATTCGAAATAGTTAAAACAGGTCTTGCATCAGGATAGGGCTGCAACCAACGGTTATTTTGATAATTGATTAGTTGGACGATTATTTTTTTGATTAATTGATTAATTGGATATAAATGTAATTACATCTTTTGCTTATGGTAAGTAAATCAGATATGGGAAAAGTATACACAACTGAACTCATTTGCCTTCTCCCAAAATGTTGTGAATGTCTCTATAATTAATACACCTGGTGAGTTGATTCATGTGTGTCATATTAGAAGCAACTGACAATAGTCTCTCCCAAACGTGGGAGCGAGGGGAGGGTCGGCCAAGGAAATCATTTTTTGTGCCATGAAAAGTGAGATATTTGTCATTCATATGTAGTGAAGTACAGTAAAAAGTAAACAGAAAAAGTAATACTTAAGTACAAATACTCAAAAAGTGTACTTAAGTACAGTACTCAAGTAAATGTACTTCGTTACCCATCTCTGAACTAAATAAACCACCAAATCAGGGTATTTAGCCTATTATGTACTTTGCAAAGTGCAAACGCCACAAATTGGGTTTTACTAATATAATCTTTAATTTTGTCATTTAAACACCTCTCCCTTTTAAACTTTAAAACTGCGCAGCTTGAAGAGATGCATGCAGAACACGTCGGACAGGCCGCTTTCACATCTAGTTCGATTGCCTGGACCGAACCCTAGTTTGATTTCTCCTCCCTCCCCCGCAGGTCTGTGTTCACATTGTAATTTTTGCATACGAACCGCGGTGCGCTTGCGTCATCAAGCGGCGGCCACGTACTCATGTTGCTGGGTTACCGCTATGAAGGCGACAAGGCACCAAAATGGATGTAGCTGCTCGCATCACTTTTGTTGTTCTTTTTTTGAACCTTTGGATTTGCTTGCAAGGAAAAGATACTGAAACGCATTTGCATTTGTCTGCCGCAAAAGTATTACAATTGTTCCGAAGAGAGCGGGCTTTCCGCCAGAGATTTTTTTGGTGGAGGCAAGCAGAAATTATTCGCTGAGCAACAATGCCTCCTGGTTTTTGCAGTGTAATATTCCTCTGAAAATGATTCATGGTTGAAACAAAAATAAAATTAAGTGTAGAAGGGTTTTCACAGCCTGTTTGAGAAGCTCTGTGCAGTTGTTTTGTGTCTTACTTTAATCAAAATAAGGGTTATTTGAGTGGTAAAATTGGCTCTTCTGGTGTTATGGAGCGGCACTCTGACAAAAAATGTGAATTGTTACTTAAACTTGACGGTGTATAAACTTACACTGATAATCGCTGAAAGACAGATCTATATGCAACAGAAATCATTCCCTGCGTTCCATTCCAAAGTGATCATCCCTATGCCCTACTTTCTATGAACCGTAAAGCTCTTGATGCGGTGTGTCCAGCATTCTGACTTCTTTACAATGTTAAACGTGCTGTCTTCTCATGCTTAACATGGTCAACTTGTCAAAAAATGAGTTGGCCGTATTACGTAGTATTTCTGTGCTCGATTCACTCCCCCAGCGATCTTACAGGTTTCCGAAAGTTTTTTTCGAACATATAAAACTGTTTCGTAACAATTTTTCTTATTCCCTTATTGGACAATTCTCCCGGAAAAGCACGCGGCACGCCCCGCGGCAGCAAGGAGAGCAGGAGAAGGAGCATGCGCAGACTTCACTTTCACTTGTGTGAAGGAGAGAGAGAGAGAGAGAGAGCGCGAGCGCGTACGTTGGCGAAGTTCAGGTGTTTGTTTGTTCACTGCATTTGGGTGATGAATGTTATATAAACGGTGGATATAACGCTGGATTTGGAGATCGTTTGAAACTGATATATGGAGCCGTCCCAGCGCTAAAAGATGCCGGACATGAACCGCATGCGATGAGTGAAACTGATGTCTGTGTTTTGTTGGCAATGGATGTGCACGTGGTTTATTTCAGCCTACCCCTCCCCCCCGCACGTGCCGTATGCTTTTGGAAATAATCGTACAGCTGTATCTATCTTTTATAAATGTGATAAAACTAAATACTCTTTGAAGATACAAAGTATGCAGTACTACTCTATAGGTACTCAATATTAATATGAGATTGGCAGAAACCGCGTGTGTTAGGGCCGCTTTAAAATTCACTTGGCAAAAGGAGCAATAAAAACAACGTTGTTTTCTCTTTATTTGGACTAAGTGACGTTTTGTTTGGTGTCCCCTTCCCGAAGGTCCCTTCGGAGGGAGATATATTCTGTGTGTCTGCGCGCACTTGTGTCTCCTTTCTGCAGTGCAGAAACATTAAAACAACAGTGCGCACCGGACGAGAAGCGGCACCGCGCGTCAAATAGGCAGTGCCCAGCCGCACAATGCCTATTTGACGCGCGGTGCCGCTTCTCGTCTGGTGCGCACTGTTGTTTTAATGTTTCAAGTTTTAATGTTTCAAGTCATAATGATCTTTTGTGAAGAAAGGTTCGACTTCCAAATTATGTCATTTTAATCAAATTCAAGCATTTAAAGGGGCAATGAATTAAGACCTCAATTTTAATCCGAGATGTTGTTGTAAAAGAGGGAATCGTATTCAAGCGAACATCCTGTAAATGTCAGAACTGAAAACGCCCTTGTTACTGAAATTACAACTGTTATTGACACCAGGCTCAGCGAACGGCAGGTCCTGGAATGCACCTAGATAGGTTGAACACCGCCTCCACAGAAAAATATCAACAACTACTTCTGTAGCCCCGCCCACTAGTTCGCGAATGACTTTAGCCACACACAGTACACACTCCCGCATTTGTGATGATCGACAAACTGGTAACCATAGCGACATATTTTTCAGCTAAAGATTCGTTTTGTCTGTCAGTTTAAACTAAACTGCTAATATATGCGCTGCGTTGTGTTTATGCTCGGAAGGCTACATCACACAGCGCTCTTTTGCTGTGTTGCCATGTTTGTTATTAATAAGCGCTTTTATGCTTGTTGTTTGGTCTTAGATCAAAAAGCCTCGGCACTTAGGTCTTAATAAATGGTCTGTTGCAGATTTTAAGAATTTTTGGTCTTATAAAATATATAAACAATTTGCATTTTAAGGTTTGTTTTTGTCTTGTCTTTTTTTCTTATTTTTTCTGTGAAGATCTGGCAACCCTGTCACTTTAGCGAAGGGCTCTCGAGAGCGGCTAGCCACGTGTCATATGTGCAAAAGTGAGGACTTGTTTCACTGTTATTTTTATTTAGAGCGACCAAGTAACAAACATGCAACATTGTGCAGCGCCTGGTTGTGGAAGAACACAGTCGCTTCCTTCGGATTCTGATATTAAGAATGCGTGGTTGAAGTTTATTTTTAAGTACGTTCCTGCTCACGTGGGTGAAACATTGAGCATTTGTTTGCGTCATTTCACCATGGATTCCTTTGTGAACAAGGCACTGGATTTGCGGAGAGACTAAAATTAAAAAGCAGTGCTTTTTTCAATCTTATGTGAGTAAAACGTATTTGTACTATGCGTCACTATTGCTTTGTTAGAGATCGCTTGATATGTCCTGATAATGTGTAACCTAACATTACGTGTCTAACCAAATTCACAGAAGGCTCCAACTAAGTTTACTATGCAAACTGCTATCCAATCATAGCAGTGGGCGTTTACTTCCAACTCTTCAATCAGCACGACCATTAAAACAGAGCGTTTCTCCATCCGGCCTCAAAACCAGGGTAGAATTATTACCTGTTACTTATTGATTTTGATGTTTTCGAATGTAAAAACCACGCGAACGTCATAAGTAGACCTCAGACAACAGTATAAAATAATAAAAACAGCCAGTTCAGCACACCTTTAAAGCGGTTTGTTCATGGTGTGTGCGGCCAGCAACGATGCACAAGTTAACGGGTCATCTCAAACATTGTGAATGTTATATGAAGTTTTGACAGAATAGTGCTGGAAATACACAGGTCATACACACAATTCTGTGGACATTAATAAATGATGATATTTGATATTGACACAAGGAAAGGGCTCAGGCCTACAGAAAGATTTCTTATCACATGTAGCTTTGTAAACTGCTGGCATCTAGAATGAGTTTGATCAGCATTTTAATGTTCATAGCAAGTGCAATCTCAATTTATATTTTACAGTTTGTCAATGAATAAGATTATAATCTTCGTATACGCACCCCTCAAAATCCCCCACAGAGCCCCGGCACATAACAAATCCCAATTTAACCTCTGAATATAGCAGTGTGCATTACTGTATATTCACTCTGTATCTTTGTGTCTCAGGTGTGCCTTTGGCGGGAAAAAGGGCTGTGGTGATTGGCCGCAGTAAGATTGTGGGTGCACCAATGCATGACCTTCTTCTTTGGAATCATGCTACTGTGACAACCTGTCATTCCAAGACTGCAGACCTGCCCTCTGAGGTGACATCATTGTAGTTTGTGCTTATTACTGTGTTAGATATCTGTGCCTGAGTTTAGTTACTAAAGTAGGAAATGTGTACAGTTCATAAATGTACATACGTTTGGCCGATCAAAAGACTGTGTTTTACCACTTAATATTTATTTATTAAGTATTTATAATAAATACAGTGGGTAAGTATTGAACATGTCATTATGTTTCTCAGTAAATATATTTCTAAAGGTGCAGTTGACATAAAATTTTCACCAGATGTCAGTAACAACCCAAGTAATCCACACATGCAAAGAAAACAAAACAAACAAATTCAGTACTTAGTCTGAGTAAAGTGACATTGAAATAGTAAATCGTCTTTGCTATAACCAATCACATATTTAGAAACTACAATACTAATTTCTCGCTAGAAATGTAATCAAAAGTTATTGAAAATTGTGAAAATTAAGTGAAAATTAAACGTACATTTATACAAAACTATGCTCCAACGGGCGTTTCGGCTGCCATTTTATTTCGACCAATCACGTTCCTCGCATGTTGTTATGGAAACGACAGGTCTCCGTCATTGGTTAGCTGTGAAAATGGTGCTTGACAGGATGTTTTTTCAGAAAAGTTGAACTTTTTTCCATCCTCAAAAAAGTGCTCAGAGGACTTTTTTTGAAAACAAGCTTTACTCCATAGGATTATAATTTAAAACAGATGCTAGCAGCTTCAAAAAAGAAGTCAAGTGTGAACACAGACAGCTCTGTAGTGGTTCTCTCTTGAGCTGATGAGGTAGATGCTGAAATTGCTGATAGCAAACCAGCCGGGTGGATTGTCTGTTATTTGAGATTTGTTTAGTTGGTCAGAGTGAGAGACTGAAAGTGTGTGCAAAAAGCTTACAACCCTGAGCTCGTGATTGAGCAGACACCTGATGCTAGACGCTCTAGTGATAGTGGAGGGGCCATGCATGCTCGGACGCTCCATTGCGTCATCGATTCCCCGTTTAACCCCGCCCAAAAAATCCTGAAAAGAGAATTGGTGAAAAACTGTTTAACGGTTTAACTCCACAATTCAGTACTACATACTTCTGAGTCTTTGTATTGTGTTTCAGCAATACATTTCTAACATCTATAATGTGTTTAGAAACAATTCTCAGAATTCTCTTTACCCGGACTTTAAGTTATGTGTAATATAATGGATTGACTCGGGGAAATTTGAAATGTCTTTAATACTTTGTACAAAAGCCTTTGGCTGGTAATGACAGCTTCGAGACGCCTCCTGTGTGGAAATACTAGTCGTATGCATTGGTCTGGTGGGATTTTGGGCCATTCTTCCACACTGTCTTCAAATCTTGAAGGTTCCATGGGCCTCTTCTATGATCTTAAGTTCTTTCCATAGATTTTCTATTGGATTCAAGTCAAGTGATTGGCTGTGCCATTCTAGCAGCTTTATTTTCTTTCTCTGAAACCATCTGAGAGTTTCCTTGGCTGTGTGTTTGGGATCATTGTCTTGCTGAAATGTCCACCCTCATATCATCTTCATCATCCTGGTAGATGGTAACAGATTTCTATCAAGAATGTCTCTGTACATTTTTTCCAATCATGCTTCCTCAAATTATATGGTGTTTTGGGGTGATGTGCAGTGCCATTTAACCTCCAAACATAGTGTGTATTAAGGCATTCAGGGGCAGTTTCCCAGACAAGAATTAGCTTAAACCAAGACTATGCCATTGTCAATTTAAAAAACATACTTTACAAAAAAACATTACTGGTGTGCATCTTGAGACCATGCAACCACAGTGATATGTTTTAAGATATGTCAGTGTAAGTTGTTTTTGATCAAGACACCTCTGACATTTAAGTTAGTCTGGGACTAGGCTTAAGCCCTGTCAGAGAAACCGCCCCTCAAAGAGTTCAATTTTGGTCTCATCTGACCAGACTATATTCTCAGACAGTATTTCACAGGCTTGTCTAAATGTTGTGCAGCAAACTTTAAACGAGCTTCAACATGCATCTTCTTCAGCAATGGAGTCTTGCATTGTGGGCTACGGCGGCTGAGTACATTACTTATTGTTTTCTTTGAAACAGGTCTTTCCAAAGCTCTCCACAAGCGGTCCTTGGTCAATTTTTGTGATCATTCTTTTTACTCCATCAGAAATCTTGCTAGGAGCATCTGGTTGNGCTCGTGATTGAGCAGACACCTGATGCTAGACGCTCTAGTGATAGTGGAGGGGCCATGCATGCTCGGACGCTCCATTGCGTCATCGATTCCCCGTTTAACCCCGCCCAAAAAATCCTGAAAAGAGAATTGGTGAAAAACTGTTTAACGGTTTAACTCCACAATTCAGTACTACATACTTCTGAGTCTTTGTATTGTGTTTCAGCAATACATTTCTAACATCTATAATGTGTTTAGAAACAATTCTCAGAATTCTCTTTACCCGGACTTTAAGTTATGTGTAATATAATGGATTGACTCGGGGAAATTTGAAATGTCTTTAATACTTTGTACAAAAGCCTTTGGCTGGTAATGACAGCTTCGAGACGCCTCCTGTGTGGAAATACTAGTCGTATGCATTGGTCTGGTGGGATTTTGGGCCATTCTTCCACACTGTCTTCAAATCTTGAAGGTTCCATGGGCCTCTTCTATGATCTTAAGTTCTTTCCATAGATTTTCTATTGGATTCAAGTCAAGTGATTGGCTGTGCCATTCTAGCAGCTTTATTTTCTTTCTCTGAAACCATCTGAGAGTTTCCTTGGCTGTGTGTTTGGGATCATTGTCTTGCTGAAATGTCCACCCTCATATCATCTTCATCATCCTGGTAGATGGTAACAGATTTCTATCAAGAATGTCTCTGTACATTTTTTCCATTCATGCTTCCTCAAATTATATGGTGTTTTGGGGTGATGTGCAGTGCCATTTAACCTCCAAACATAGTGTGTATTAAGGCATTCAGGGGCAGTTTCCCAGACAAGAATTAGCTTAAACCAAGACTATGCCATTGTCAATTTAAAAAACATACTTTACAAAAAAACATTACTGGTGTGCATCTTGAGACCATGCAACCACAGTGATATGTTTTAAGATATGTCAGTGTAAGTTGTTTTTGATCAAGACACCTCTGACATTTAAGTTAGTCTGGGACTAGGCTTAAGCCCTGTCAGAGAAACCGCCCCTCAAAGAGTTCAATTTTGGTCTCATCTGACCAGACTATATTCTCAGACAGTATTTCACAGGCTTGTCTAAATGTTGTGCAGCAAACTTTAAACGAGCTTCAACATGCATCTTCTTCAGCAATGGAGTCTTGCATTGTGAGTGTGCATACGGGCTACGGCGGCTGAGTACATTACTTATTGTTTTCTTTGAAACAGGTCTTTCCAAAGCTCTCCACAAGCGGTCCTTGGTCAATTTTTGTGATCATTCTTTTTACTCCATCAGAAATCTTGCTAGGAGCATCTGGTTGTGGCCGGTTTATGGTGAAATGATTCCGGAATATGGCCCCAATAGTGCTCACTTGAACATTCAGAAGTTTAGTAATCCTTCTGTTACCAATGCCACCACTTTATTGACTTGATAGAGCTCTTAACCCATCATGAGATGTTTCTTGGGTAACACCTTGGTAATAAGACACCTTTTTATAGGCTATCAGTTGCGACTGAACCTGCTGATATTAATTTCCACTCACAAGGGGCGGGATTGATTTCTAATTACTGACAGATTTCAGCTGGTGTCTTGGCTTTCCATGCCTTTTTCCCTGTGTCATTCCTTTTTATTACACATAACTTAAGTACTGAACTTATTTGTTTTGTTTTCTTTGTATGTATGGATTTACTTGGGTTGTTACCAACATCTGGTCAAAGTTTCAAGTCAACAGCACCTTTAGAAACATATTAAAGCCATAATATGGAATATTTGGACCGCTAGATGGTGCACTTTCGAAACAACAACAAAAGGCGAAGCTAAATGACGTTATGTAGGAAAGTGGAATTATGAGACATGTCGTTTTCACCATCCAGAGGCGTATGGAGATCGCCCATCATGTTCACGGACGAGGTAATGAATGAATTTTATTTTATGTCATCGTAATGAATTAGCTTGCAAGAAACGTGGAATGTAATGCTATTTTAGCCTGCAACTGATATTGGACTTTGTCCATTGATTTGGTAGTGTAATGCTACACAGTTTTACCTGTTTAATACAGTCATACAGTCGTCGTTTAAAAAGTAAATTTGAACGAACCCACAGCATTTACAAGTAACGTTATTGGCTACATATTTTTGTGCGACATATACTGTATTTCATAGGGTAACTGCAGTCATAACTATTCAAATAATCTGTGCATGAGTATTTCGTGTACAATAAAAAAAATGTGCTTACCTGTCTATTAAAACACATGCGAGAGCAGAGTCTCTGTCGAGTCCAAGTTGGTTGCGAAGCTCTCTCCATTTAGAAAACGCCACACCGTTATTAATCCTTGTTTTATTTCTTCGTTTGTCCATAAGCCTGCTTGCCTCATTTGGCCTACGTTTACGCTTTTTTGGGTTTCCACATTGTGCAAGTGATTTTTGGATATTTCATAACAAAATTATTCCATATTGTGGCTTTAACTGAGAAAAATGGTGACGTGGCTTGTTCCAAAAGATTAGACAAATTTGTCGCCTTGGAATTATAAGGTTCTAGCTGCGTTTTTGAATTTCATATAACGTGCGGTTTATTTTCGATTTATTGTGCAGCCCTACTCACAAACGCATTTACAGAGAAGCCCTGCTGTATGAACAAAACCATGCTAGACTAAACTTGTTGTCTGTCACATCACCTGTTGTCTTCTGTCACTGTGTTAAGGTGCAGTGCATGAAAATGACTGATTTGATTGACAGGATTGATTCGTAAGGTTATACACAGTTGATCTTCTGACACCAAACACCTGCATCAACCAAGCGGCAACCTTCCGGTCTTTCTCGTGAAACCAACACGGAAGTGAATTAAACTGCAATTCATTGACAGCTTGAGACTGGTTCCAAAACAGAGCAGAATCTCATTGAGCCCCATTTTAAATTCCCAACTTTATAACAGAAAAAAGCATGTTTACAGCTTGGTACAAAAAAGGATTTTGGTCTATATAGCTAATTTTGCTCTTTATGACAACTCAGGGGGGGTACATTTTTTATAAATCCTCCGTTTAAATTATATTAAGCCTTAAAATTCATCATAATTAAGGGCGTGGCCACTTGAGTGACAGGTGGATTGATGTTGCTGTCTCTACATTCTATGGTCACTACCAGAGCCGTTGAGAGAGAGAGAGTTGCGTCAACTCTGTTGACTCCAGTGGAACAGTTTTTCACAGCAATGGCGGTTCATGGATTCTCTCAATAGTTCCCGGAAGTTAGTAATGCATGGAGCTACGGCTGAACAGACCAATTGAGGTAAACTTTTAACACATTTAAAGACGCAAGTCATTTAATTAATAAAAAATTAAAGAAACAATTAAAAGAAAAAATATAACTTGGAACTATCTGAAGGCTCCATGAATCACGTGACGCTTGGAAAATTTGTACTTCTTTTGTCGTGACTCTCTCTCTCGTTCAATGGCTCTAGTCAATATTAGCTTCAGCTCCACCCACGTCCCATCTCTTTGCCCATTTTTGATTATCCAGTGGTGACACCCATTTTGTGTGTCCATAGGGTTTATACATTACACCCCAGGTCAGTAACTCGATCTTTGTTCTGTAATGGGGACTAAATCCTGATTTCTCTGCAAAAGTGAACAAAATTGAGCTCAACAATGCTTTTCTTGTACTTTTTGCTTCCTTTTTTAGTATTTACAGGCAAATGTGAAATAGGTGGCACAAAGGGACAGTTTGCACCTGTAGGTCAGAACAGCTGCTTTTACATTAACATTTTCATAAATGAAATATTTAGTAATATTTCAAATGCAGTATTATGAAATAATTTAATTTTGACAAATTGTTTATTATACGTACCTGTAGGTGTTATAATGTTTGTGTGTTATCAACACACACAAACCGATAAATACTTGAATAATCTATTATAGATAACTGAATGCAGGAGATCATCAGAAATACAACAGGGAAACAAAACAAACACTAAACCAAAACAAGACGTGATCGAAAACCGAGTTGACAAAGGATTATAAATGCACAGGGTTAGAGGAGAGATCTAATCTAGACACAGGTGGGGTTATCATTAAGTGAGCAAAAATTTTGTTCCTTTGTATAATCGTTTTAAACAGAATTTCAGTCATTGATATTTCCTTTCTCTCTCAATGGGCTCATTCATGAAATGTTCATAAATATACGAGTAAACTCAGAGTAATTTGCACGTAAAACAGACCTACCCGAAAACTTTCATATGGATACACAAATACTTCGTAAACGTCAGATTTCGTAGTAAAATGTGTGTATGTTAATGAGTTCGTGATCATTCATTCGTGAACAGGGCACGCATGCACGCTCATTCACAATTAGAATAATCCCCGCCTATGAATTATTGCTACGCAAATTACGTATCTCGGAATGCTGGAATCCTCTGGACTTCATTCTCTGGTTTGGCTACATTATATTGCATAAATGCAAAATAGACTAATAAGGCTATATGCTTACAAATAAATTAATCAATTAAACTGTCCCCATCAAAGTGTTTTTAGCCAGCTAAAATAATAATACTTGGTGCTCTTCTGAAAACGACCAGCTAGCGCCTGAGAATGCTTTAGAGGCACTGCGCGTTATTCCGGAGATGTGGTTGCATACTTGTTACTAGTATCTTATTTCGAACAATATTACTTAATATGAAAATGCAGTAACCATTAATATTAACTTCTCGACTGTTGTGTATGATGGTTGGTCAATGTAGTGTTTGTCCCGCCTCTTCTCCACTGTGATTGGACGGCTGTGTTAAAAAGGACAGTGACGAGCTCTGCGTTTTACCCAAAGTTAAAAAGTATAAAATGATTAAGACAGGGCATAAGAATTCATGAAATATTATTATGATATATAGCGCAGCAAAATGCAGTGTCATCAGTTTGTCTAAAAGAATACAGAACGTCACGTGCGGTTTTACGCACTATTTACACGTGGTATGGAGCAGGTGTTCGTTTCTTTCGTACCAACTAACATTTTGAAAATACGAACATTTTCATGAATACAAAAATGTACGTCAAAACGACTTTACGAACGATTTACACTGAAAATCGTTCTGCTCGTGTTTCATGAATAAGGCCCAATGATTAATAGGGTTAACTCACAAAATTCGATATCTTTTTCCATTACTATTTTTTTATGTATATAAATATATGTAGCTCAGTGGTAAGAGCATGGCGCTAGCAATGCCAAGGTCGTGGGTTCGATCCCAGGGGATTGCACATACTTAGAAACAAAATGTATCGGATAATGCAATGTAAGTCGCTTTGGATAAAAGTGTCTGCCAAATGCATAAATGTAAATATATATGGAATGTTTCTCACAGCCACAGTCCTTTTCGTGTGAATGTTGTGTTTACATCTGTATTTCATCATGGCACTGATTTCTTCTAAATAAACTAAAGCTAAATCATGCGTTGAGTTTTGCAGCAGTGATCTTTACTACACTCAATGTATTCTTTAGTTTTACACAGAACATTATATACAACCCTCCAATTACTGAAAACGTAACTTTATTTATTTTAAGTCATTTACGATACATAAAATAGTGCCAGAATAACCAAGCACATTGCCTTATAAAATGTGTTCCTGGTTAAATGAAATTCAAGCTTTCATACTAGTGTGTTGTGACTAGCAATAAATAACTGATACTTGAGCCTGTGAATATGAATTTGTTTTACTGTTGTAGACAGTCTTTCTTATTTGAAATCAACACCTGGATTCAGTGTTAATTACTGAATGCATCTTGCTTCATTTTGTAGGTGGGAATGGCAGACATCCTGGTGACTGCGATTGGAAAACCAGAGATGGTTCGAGGAGACTGGCTAAAGAAGGGAGCCGTGGTCATTGACTGTGGTATTAACACCGTCCCTGGTGAGCGTTTTGAACATGTAGCCAGATGCCTTTTGTTTAGAACCTTCTGTAGATCTTATGATGCATTACGCATAAGCTTACATAAATATAGTTTACATATGCCTGTTATGTGATACTACCGTATTTATCATTATCAGAGATGCAGGATATAAATATCATTTCAAATGAATGCCACTGTCAGTATTTTAAACGCAGTGCATCCATTTATATTTTTGCCAATCTATGTTTATGCATTACAAAAATGTTATGTAATATTAGCTAGTACAGTTATTTAACTTGGATGATGTTACTTCTGATAAAATGCTTTTGATGTGAGTAATGATGTCCTCTCAGACAGCAACAGACCTAGCGGAAAGAAAGTCGTTGGGGACGTTCACTTTGATTCTGCCAAAGATCAGGCTGCATTCATCACACCTGTACCTGGAGGTGTCGGCCCTATGACCGTAGCCATGCTTATGGAGGTATTGTGGTCTTTGACTACTTTATCAAGTAACAGCACATTGGTTGTAGTAGGATTATACACTGGCTGTCCAAAAAAGTCACACGCTCTAATATTTCGTTGGACCGCCCTTAGCTTTGATTACGTATCATTTTGATGAGGGGAGAGTCGGACCGCTGCGCAAAGTCTTCTCCAGTACATCCCAAAGATTCTCAATGGGGTTAAGGCAGGGGTCGACAACCTTTGTGACCAAAAGAGCCTTTTTGGGCCCTCTCCCACCAAATAAAATTTGTCTAGAGCCGTAAAATATATGTAACCTTTAAATGACTAACACAGGTTGTTATGCATGTGAGGTAGTAGTAGTTACCCAGTTGCACCACTAGGTGGCAATATAGTGCGATTTTTATTGTATTGAGATGTTAGCAATTTATACTTTTTATATTTTCGTCCCTGGCAAGAAGTGGGAGTGTTGCAATAGGAGAGTTGCGTCGCGGTGTTGCACGTGCTGCTTTAGTTAGACTTCAGCTTTTTTCTGTGAACTTTTGTTTTGGCTTTTGTTTTCGTAACATTTTACGATACTGTCCATATAGTGGATGCAGTTGGTAGTTCTTTAACTTTTATGCAGCCAAATGACAGACAAGTAACAGCACCAGTGTAGAGTGACCTCGGGCAAAGGAATCATAGAAAAAAAGAAATATTTTTAATGTAAATTTAGTTATTTGCTTTTAAAACCATGTATTTTATGATAGAATCTTATAATTATAATTGTCTCTAATTTCTCATCAGAACACAGTTTTGAGTGCTAAACAATTCCTTCAAGCAAAAGAACCAGGGAAGTGGAACATAAGTTACACAAAACTCAACCTGCAATGTCCTGTTCCGAGGTTAGATGCATTTTCATTTTACTTCTCACTTTTAGTTTACTAATAGTTTTCTTGATCAACAGACGATAGCTCTGTGAAATACAAAAACAAATTGTCACCATCTTTTTTATGAACCTGATTACTTTGAATCTTCATTGCATTCTTAGATTGTGGCAAATCTGCTCACTGTATTTGAGACAATTTACAGTTTCAGTTCATTTGAAATTGATGGCAGTATTAAAATGCTACTTGGGACTTTCTTTTTTACTCCACATTTGATGGCATTGTAACGGCAATTAATAGGAAACCTTTGTCATGTGACCATGTCTTTACGAAGTGTTCATTAAATCAGTGGTTCTCAAACTTTTTTGTTGTAAGGCCTACTTTGTGTAGAGTGCATTGCTTTGCGGCCCCCCAAATAATGACTTATAATCTTAAACTTAAAATTTTAATTAAACCAAGAAAATATTCAGTTAAACAATGCTAAAACATCAATTCTTTTGGTTGGTGACGTTGTTTTTCTGATGTTTGATTGCACAAAATTTATGATAAATATGTATATTTCTAAAATGCCACAAAATCTGTGGTCCCCCTGGAACCATTTTGGGGCCCCCGAGGAGGCCACGGCCCCCAGTTTGAGAACCACTGCATTAAATACAGTTTGTTTTTAGGAGAATTATTTTTGAGGTTTAATTTGGAGTTTGTTTCTTGTGGTTACATTATCCAAATGTTTTGCTTGTCCATACATTGTCTATACTGTTGGGTTAAAAAAGGGGGTTTATGTCAAAACAAAATGTAGACATGTCTAAACATATTGCATATAGCAGGGATAGGGTTTTTCTGTATAAATACGAATTTCCGTATTTAATTTTTGATGGGATTGGGGGGTGGGGGTTTGGGGACGTGCGCGTAGTCCTCATACAACCGGCCAACAGGATCATTTCTACGCTCTCTACATCATGCACACGCTTGTTATAAATGCAGAGCGACCGCTTCATTCAGAACATCATTTTGCGAGTTATCTTTATGTATCCAGAGAGTCCGTGAAAAATTGACGCCAAACACCGTTGTTTTGGTACTCAAAAAAGCTTGTGGTGTGATTTTTATTTAAGTGGGGAACTGAACACCGTTTTGTAACGTATACAGAAAATCCCGAGTCTGGAAGTCGAGACGTCTATATGCTTTACATTATCTATATACAGAGACTAAAATTGGCCATTCCGCGCGATTTAATGACTTCAAACTATACAAATGGCCGATCTAGTCACTATCTTTACATAAACGCGTTGAAGTCTCTACTGAATGCATACATTTAAATGAACTTAAACCGCAACATGCATCGTTTGCAAATACCTTTATTACATGCAGATTAATGCGGACAAACACTGTATGAATGATGTAGATACGCCATCTAGTGACCAGAGTATTCTTTACTTTTTGTGTTCAATTATTGTTTAATGAATTATTGCTGATTACAATAAAAATAAAATTAGGCCTAATATAAACTACATACTGTAAGGGGTGCCACTTGTTAATCCCATTTTATTTGACATTGGCATAAGATATTTGCACAAAGCATCAACCTATTTTACTAAATATTGTTAAGGTGACTGTTAGACTAATCAACTTTTGAACTGATATTTCCAAAATTGCCAGTCAGAATTGGTAAACTATAATAGTTTGTTTTTGTGTTGCTAAGTGAAAAATATCTATTTTTGGCAAACAGTTGCATGTTTTAATCATGTAAAATTTAATTAATAACATTAAGGACTATTTTTGGGTGGGATTGGGGTTGGGTATGTGTTGTGCGTGCAGTCTTCCTTCTTTTTTGTCCTTTGCTGATCACATCCCTGATATGTGTTATGTATACATATGTATACACTTTCTAACATGGAAACAAAATGTTAAAATGTTAAACTCTTTTCTTATAAATATATTTAGTATATTTAAAATATATTTAAAAAAGCTTTTTTCCTTTGTTAATTTACTCTGGGGATGGTTTACTTTTTCACAGCATATCCATAAAATGTATACTGTCTTATAATTAAAGATAGTATATTTGTTTATTTTTCCCTGCAGCGATATTGTCATCTCTCGCTCCGGTGTACCCAAACCCATTGAGCTTCTTAGTAAGGAAATTGGTATTTTTCCGGACGAGGTTGAACTTTATGGTAAAACCAAGGCCAAAGTCCAGCTGAAAATGCTTGATCGGCTGCAGGCACAACCAAATGGCAAATATGTGGTCGTAACCGGGTAAAAATCTTTTTCATCTCTTTTTCACATGTGAAGTTGAATTCACATTGTGTGAGTTTGCATAGGTTTGTGTAGGGCTGGTGGCTTTGGGGTTTTTCTAATTGAATGAAACACTTATGCATGTATGCTATTTTAAATGTAGAATCACACCGACTCCTCTGGGTGAAGGAAAGAGCACAACTACAATAGGCTTGGTTCAGGCACTCGGGGCTCATCTCAAACATAATGCATTTGCATGTGTACGCCAACCATCACAAGGTCCAACATTTGGCATCAAAGGTAAATTAAACTGATATTCAGACATCGAACCTGCACTCACAGAACTACATAGCAACCTCTGCAGATTTTGAGGTTTTGCACACACGTCATAAGATTCTACACATCCTTACACATCTTATATGTTAAAAACCTTGGATCATTTTATAAAGCTTTCATCTTCCAATAAGAGTGTACCACATTGAAATAGGTTTTGCATTCCTCAGTTTTTATTACACATTTTACAGAATTTCTTGCAGAAAAGAGAAGTCTCAGCCTGATTGTAGCATACTGTACGGTTACTGTAAAGTTAGTTTAGTCAAAAAAAGGTACAACATGCAAAAATGACTGGATGTAACTTTTGTTCAACAAGCATGCGCTTGCTATTTTCATTTTACAGAAAAGGTAAGTAGCCTATACTTGATAAATGGAATCACTGTTTTGTTTGAAACATTTTTTTATTTGACTCCTGGATGTTGAATGATGTGTAGACCACTTCGCCAGATTTGTATTTTAGCTTAAAGATATCCGTTTAACATTTTGATTCAGGTGGTTGTATTTTGTTCAAACTTTTGTGCAGTTTTAAGAAACTGAAACAGGAAGTTCTTCCTGGACCAGCGATTGATCAAATTCCAGTTTGTTCTGATCAGCGGTTGCCTAATGTCATAGTATAATTGCAAAGTTATACTACAAACGGGTCATTCTCAAAAAACAGTGACTTTCTGACTTCAAAAAGTCAAAAAATGCATGATGAGGCATGCTGAAATCTATACATTGTACCGTTAACATGTCTTTTTTCCAATAAAAATCTATAATGACACAAACCAACGCAACACCGATGACGCTTTTAAAGAACCACACCAAAAACCGACATTTTAAACAAGATTTCTAACTTCTATTAAGGAAAGGGACACTCACCGTGTGTGTGCTTGAATAGAGCATCTTCTTTGTTGACCTATGACCTTGTAAGTACTTACTTGCATATTTTTATTCTTTCAAAATAATAGTTTGTTTCACCAATGACACAAAATCAAAGCACAGACATATTTTTTCACATTTTTTGTATTAATAAATAATTATTTTGGTTCGCATTTTTTAGACCCTATACTTATGTCATTGGTTAACTTCATTAAAAAAATTAATGAACAATTTTTTTTATACACCATACAAGAGAGTTAAACATAGGGAGGGGGGACATGTGTCTTTTCAAGTACAAATGAAATTCTAATTAATTTAGAAAAAAATATACAAAACTATAAAAACAATCATGATTATAAAAAGGCGCTGAGTATATTAATGGCTAAATCGGGTGGATTTTTTTCATTTGGAAGCTTTTTACATGCCTGTAAAGTGTAGGGACTGATTTGTGACCATTTTTTGAAAATGACCCAAACAAGTTCTGTGTATTTGCATGAACATTTTCAATCTAATTGCTTTTAGTTGCGTTTTTACATTTGTTATTGTGGTTTCCTTATTGTAATTTGACTTGCCATTTGTTGCTTTGTTTTGCTACTGCGTATTTTGTTCATTTCTCAATATATTCCGACAGAACATTACATGTACTACATAAAATATCCTACTGTATCTGTAGGTGGTGCTGCTGGAGGGGGCTACTCTCAAGTTATTCCTATGGAAGAGGTATTTGCTTGGTTATTTTTAATAGATTGATTAGTTCATATCAGTTTATGAAACTGTGTGGTTTGTGTTTTTTTTTTTTTTAAGTTCAATCTTCATTTGACTGGTGACATTCATGCCATAACAGCAGCCAATAACTTGGTTGCTGCTGCAATTGATGCTCGTATCTTCCATGAAGCCACTCAGTCTGATAAGGTAATACTTTTCAGTCATATCTGCAGTTACTCAGTTTAATTGCTTGTTGTTGGTGTTGATCGTTTTATCTAGTTGTTTAGGAAAAGAGTTACTTCAACATGTGTTGTGTGTTTATACTTCAACCTTTGTATTATTTTATCCTGTAGCTCAGCTGGTAGAGTATGGGATAGCAACCTCAAGGTTGTGGTTTAATTTCCATGAAATGCACGTATGGTTATGTGACTTGGAACAAAAATGTCTGCCACATGCATTTTTTTTTACGTCCAGCTACTGAGTCTTTCACTTGAGTGCTTCAATGTGCACAACCAAGTATTTGAAAATGCTTTAGTTTATTTGACGAAGGCAGCTTTTAAACTTTTTTAAGTTGAATTGTTTTTTAATAGTGTAGGTGCAAGGTGTAGGATGCATACTCTCCAGACATAGCACATCACCTACCATGTTATAATCAATGTCAAACTCGTGTTATAATCGATGTCAAACTCATGTCATGGTGTATTCCCCCAGCACCGGTGAATATGACTAAGTGATCTCTCTTTCTGCTGTAGGCTCTCTTTAATCGCTTGGTACCATTGACTGATGGTCAGAGAACGTTTTCTCCAGTCCAGATCAACAGACTTAAAGTAAGAATATATCATTATTTTTCTCCTTCCTAACATTGTTTTACCTCAGTCATAATCTTGAATATTTTAATTTAACATCCACGTCATCTCAAGCAGAAATGAATTCCTTCTCTTGAGAAGAAATTCGTAAATGATAGTGAAAGCCAAAATATCAAATACAATGGATGAATATTTACAATAAAATGTGACAATGTTGACAGTTCAAAAATCTGAAAGTGTGAAATGTTTAAATTAGGAATGCATCTTCTTTCCTATGGGATTATTTTTGTGCCTATGAAAACAAATGCAAACTTTTAAGGAAAAACAAAACTGGACAAAAAGAAAGAAGAAAAACACAAATTTGTATTAATCCGCTGCTAGTTTAGATTTGCTCTGTACTACCGTATAGTAGCAGTTCTGTCTTTACCTAGCACTCGTTCATGATGTGTTTTATTAATATTTTGTCAGGTATTATTTTGTATGGATTATCATAAATATTATTTTCTTAACCAGGAACAATATGATCCAATTCATAAAAGACAAGTTTTAAAAAGATTCATTTTTAATATGATCATAACAGTGAGAAATGTTCGGTGTAAATAAAACCATTGCTGCATACTGTACAGAAATAAAACTTAGTTACATTAACCTGAGGGTGACTTTCATGTCCAGCTGAGGAGGAGGGCGATTGTAATGTGAATAACAAAATTTTGAGAAAAATGTCTGACAAAACCTCATAATTCCATGGCGACGATATATTTGATCATTTGTTGAACTCACGGTGAACATCAGTGCATTCAAATACCTTTTAGACTTTATTAAATATAAACATAAAATGTCATTTAAAGTTTACTCAGTAGACATCTATAAAGATTATCTGAAAACATAACCCTTTATTATGCTATTATACCTCAAACCTCACTAGGCAACTCAATGCTCCAAAAGCATTGTTTCTCTGCTTTTTCTGACATCACTTTAAATATACTGTATATTCTAGCATAAAATTCATAAACCTTGATTTGCAAAAAAGAAAGAACAACTTTGCATTGGGTTTATTATTTTCTGAGTGTTTTTCTTTCTTTCTCACGGTTTCATTTAGTTAGTTTATTAAAAGTTTATACAAAAATAATCCCATTCTTTCCTCCCTTCAAATCAATTTGCTTTCAGTAGTAGATATTTGTATCTGTTTCAGAAACATTTGGAAAAGGGATTTTGTTAATAAATGGCCTGAACACTAATGGTGTTAAAAATAGTGGATTACTTGGCATTTATTTAGCCTTTCATAACTATTATTTATGTCTGTCATCATAGTTATAAATAAAACCAAAAAACAAAATGTGTTTGATTTGACGTGGAACGACCCAGTAGCATGTTATCTGTCTTTGATCTTTTGATGTTCCTTATACTTTTTACACACAGAATCTAGGCATAGAGAAAAATGACCCCAGTACATTAACAGAGAAGGAGATCACGCGCTTCGTCAGGCTAGACATTGACCCTGAATCCGTCACCTGGCAGCGAGGTGTGGTAAAACTGTATTCAATCACATTTCAAATTTTTCTTATTTAAACTTGGAACACTTTTGTATCGGCTTGGGTGACGGTGCTAAAAATTATGGTGAAGTGTACACTTAAGTTTTTTTTTTATTGTAAGATTTGTATTTTTAACAGTGGTGGACACAAATGATCGTTTCCTGAGACGAATCACCATTGGCCAGTCTCCAACTGAGAAGGGTTACACCAGAACTGTAAGCAGTGTCAGACACTTATGCACAGAGATGCTTCATTATACTAATGAATAAGATTCAGGACAGGAAAAATAAGAATTGCTCAAATATGTTATCATCTATAACAGGGAAACTGCTCACAAAAGAGCAAGTTTTGGTTGATTCTTTGTTGCTATAGGGTATATATCGAACG
The DNA here is from genome assembly GCF_024868665.1 of Triplophysa rosa. Taxonomy (NCBI): domain Eukaryota; kingdom Metazoa; phylum Chordata; class Actinopteri; order Cypriniformes; family Nemacheilidae; genus Triplophysa; species Triplophysa rosa. The sequence continues at coordinate 4,571,146 of NC_079899.1, forward strand.
CCACATGACCAAACTGCAAAACAAGTCTCGTTTTCATCTGCTTGTTTGAGAAAGTGTTAACAGCCTTATGAAAATAACAGCCATTTTTATTTATTTTACAGGTAAGAAACTTTTCATTTTTAGTGTTTTATTCTATTTTTAAATTAAATGTCAGTGAAAATAATAGAAAACTTTTAATCTGCATGTATATATGTACATCAGTTAGCTCATATTTGGTATCTTTTCTTAAAGGCATTTGAGTAAAACCGCTCCATATGTAACGAAGGCGTACAAAAGACCTGAACCGAAGCGATGAGACCTGTTTTCCGGTTTCTGCATGTGCGTTGTGTGTTCTGTAATGTCCATGTCAGGACGATGTGACTTTGTGGTTGTGTGTCATTAATTCTGGATTAAAGATTATGATATTGTGTTTGTGTGCATGTAATGCTGATGTCAGAAGATGTGATGTTTGTGTGTGGTGTGCGTGTGTGTGTGTGTTCATGTTTGTATATCCCGGTGGGGACCTAAACCTGAATACACACCAACACATGGGGACTCGTGTCACCTGGGGACCAAAATTGAGGTCCCATGGGCAAAAAAGCTAATAAATTGTACAGAACAATATTTTTTACAAATCTAAAAATGCAAAAAGTGTTCTATGATCTTTAGGTTTAGGGATAGGGTTAGGGATAGGGGATAGAATATACAGTTTGTACAGTATAAAAACATTACGCCTATGGACTGTCCCACGGGGATAGTCAACCAAAGCGTGCGTGTGTGTGTGTGGTGGTGGTGGTGGTGGTGGTGGTGGTGGTGGTGCGTGCGTGCGTGCGTGCTGCGCGTGTGTGGTGTGTGTGTGTGTGCGCGCGTGTGTGTGCGTGTGTGTGTGTGTGCGTGTGTGTGTGTGCGTGTGTGTGTGCGTGTGTGTGTGTGCGTGTGTGTGTGTCGCGCGTGTGTGTGTCTGTGCGTGTGTGCGTGTCGTGTGTGTGTGTGTGTGCGTGTGTCCGCGTGTGTCCGTGCGTGTGTGCGTGTGTGTGTGCGTGTGTGCGTGTGTGTGTGGGTGTGTGTGCGTGTGGTGGGTGTGGGTGTGTGGGTGTGTGGGTGTGGGTGTGGGTGTGGGTGTGTGGGTGTGTGTGTGAAAGAGAGGAAAAGAAAGCACAGGGCATACAGGTTTTCAGGTTTACATCAGTCCTCCATGAATATAAACTTCATTCAATTAAACTCAAGGGTAAGACACCTGGTGAGCCATGTGTTGCTCCAGAGCCATTGTTTCCTGACCACTGGTCTATCATCAAGAATTGACTTTTTGATATTTAAAACGCACACAAAACATTTAGATAGACTATTAAATTGAATTTATTCAAACTCAATTGCATTTATTTATTTTATACAGATTTTATGTTGTAATTTTAGACTTTAGAATGTTTTTACCTCTGAGAATCTATTTTTTGTACTAAAACATATACTTTACACCAAAATGTGTGAAAGAACGCACTGCCACTTACATGCTATTTAGAAAAAAACGTTGTTGGTTGTGTGTGTATACTTATATTTACTAAACTAATATTTACTATAATAAGGTTCAAAGACACTGTTGTATCTGCAAAAGGAGGAATTCTACTGCAGTTTACCATAGTAAATAGTATAATAGTATAGTACAGTATGTGGACAAATATATAATTATTGTATAGTAAAAGAATGGAAAACACAGAACTCAGAAAAATTTAAACGGAAAAAAGGAACTTGAGAAAAACTAAATTATATGGTCATTATTTACCCAACTGTAACATTAATGTCTTTTCTCAGTTACCTGCCTATTTATGTGATAAACTACGCATAAATATTTTTTGTGTATATTTTTTTCTAATGTAACAGACGTTTTATACTTGTGCAACAAGTATACTACATGCAAAAGAAGTTAACGTACACCCCTGCCAATTTGTCTCTATAGTTGACCAAGCATGCTATTTGAGCAAAGTTGACACAGATCAGGTTCAGGCTAAATTTCACAAAAGTTTTTACGCTCGATTGAGGTTGTTTTTCTTTTTGCGAAAAACGGTTAATGTGAATAATGAAAGATGCGTTTGCCGAATAAATTCTGACGCAGCAAACATTAAACCCACAAAACTAAGCGACTGTTACCGTTGATGGTGTCTATTTTATTTACTGTTGGTTACTAGGTTACCAATACCACCATGATCTGCTCGAGGAACCTGATGGAAACGCACCAATTTTGCATTATTCTTTCCTCCTTTTATTGCGAACTTTGAAAAGATTTGAGTCATGTTTGGATGGAAACCCGGCTAGTGTTGCCAGATCGTCATAGAAAAAACAGCAAACAAAGACAAGCCGAAAATAATCCTTATAATAGTTTATATTTTCTATGACCAAAAAATCTCAGATATCCGCGACTGATCATTTTAACACCTAAAGTGCCAAATGTTATGATTTAAGAGAGAACAATAAGCAGAAAAGTACATAAAAGCAGCCTTCCGAGCAAGCAAAACACAACGCGTCTGTCAGCTGACAAAACCGGTCTTTAGCAGAAAAAGAGCAGATAAAATGGGTTATGTTCCTATTCACAGCTACGAGACGACAGAGCGTCGCTATGGTTACCTGTGTGTCAATAATCACATCATCGTAATAATTAAATTGCATAGTTTCAGATGTAAACCTTACTTTATAACAAAATTGTATAGCGATCGATCAACATGTGAGTGAAAGAAAAAGCAAAATGTAAATCCAATATGCCTTAGTGACTAGCCTAATCTCAGTTAGCAAAACAGTAACGTATTATCTGAGCTTCTTCTTCATTTTGTTTTTACTAAAGTTACAGCCCAGTATTAAAGGTGATTATATGAGCTTGATACAATAAACTAAGTTTAACTAATGAGTTTCGTTTTCTACGTTACTCCTCTCATAAACGTAAAAAAAATTTAGCGGCTGAACAGGACGTGCATGCTGTGGTATTGTGGCTGCGCGTGTGTGCTTAGTTGCAGCATCGTGGGTTAGGAAAGGGGTTGAGATCATATTCTACAGTACAAATAACACATTATACTGTACAAGTTTATTTTATTTGTAAGGGTGCTTTGTCAATGTCCATGTTAATTTAATAATAAAATACTAATAATGCTATTATTATAATAAAAAAATATATGTTTGCTTGGGGAAGCTTTGTCAGTGGGAATGAACAAAAAATCCAACAAATGCCTCCTAAACTACAAACCCGATTCCAAAAAAGTTGGTACACTGTACAAATTGTGAATAAAAACAGAATGCAATGATGTGGAAGTTTCAAATTTCAATATTTTATTCAGAATACAACATAGATGACATATCAAATGTTTAAACTGAGAGAATGTATCATTTTAAGGGAAAAATAAGTTGATTTTAAATTTCATGGCATCAACACATCTCAAAAAAGTTGGGACAAGGCCATGTTTACTACTGTGTGGCATCCCCTCTTCTTTTTATAACAGTCTGCAAACGTCTGGGGACTGAGGAGACAAGTTGCTCAAGTTTAGGAATAGGAATGTTGTCCCATTCTTGTCTAATACAGGCTTCTAGTTGCTCGACTGTCTTAGGTCTTCTTTGTCGCATCTTCCTCTTTATGATGCGCCAAATGTTTTCTATGGGTGAAAGATCTGGACTGCAGGCTGGCCATTTCAGTACCCGGATCCTTCTTCTACGCAGCCATGATGTTGTAATTGATGCAGTATGTGGTCTGGCATTGTCATGTTGGAAAATGCATGGTCTTCCCTGAAAGAGACGACGTCTGGATGGGAGCATATGTTGTTCTAGAACTTGGATATACCTTTCAGCATTGATGGTGCCTTTCCAGATGTGTAAGCTGCCCATGCCACACGCACTCATGCAACCCCATACCATCAGAGATGCAGGCTTCTGAACTGAGCGCTGATAACAACTTGGGTTGTCCTTGTCCTCTTTAGTCCGGATGACATGGCGTCCCAGTTTTCCAAAAAGAACTTCAAATTTTGATTCGTCTGACCACAGAACAGTTTTCCACTTTGCCACAGTCCATTTTAAATGAGCCTTGGCCCAGAGAAAACGCCTGCGCTTCTGGATCATGTTTAGATATGGCTTCTTTTTTGACCTATAGAGTTTTAGCCGGCAACGGCGAATGGCACGGTGGATTGTGTTCACCGACAATGTTTTCTGGAAGTATTCCTGAGCCCATGTTGTGATTTCCATTACAGTAGCATTCCTGTATGTGATGCAGTGCCGTCTAAGGGCCCGAAGATCACGGGCATCCAGTATGGTTTTCCGGCCTTGACCCTTACGCACAGAGATTGTTCCAGATTCTCTGAATCTTTGGATGATATTATGCACTGTAGATGATGATAACTTCAAACTCTTTGCAATTTTTCTCTGAGAAACTCCTTTCTGATATTGCTCCACTATTTTTCGCCGCAGCATTGGGGGAATTGGTGATCCTCTGCCCATCTTGACTTCTGAGAGACACTGCCACTCTGAGAGGCTCTTTTTATACCCGATCATGTTGCCAATTGACCTAATAAGTTGCAAATTGGTCCTCCAGCTGTTCCTTATATGTACATTTAACTTTTCCGGCCTCTTATTGCTACCTGTCCCAACTTTTTTGGAATGTGTAGCTCTCATGAAATCCAAAATGAGCCAATATTTGGCATGACATTTCAAAATGTCTCACTTTCAACATTTGATATGTTATCTATATTCTATTGTGAATAAAATATAAGTTTATGAGATTCGTAAATTATTGCATTCCTTTTTTATTCACAATTTGTACAGTGTCCCAACTTTTTTGGAATCGGGTTTGTACATCTGAAATAACCAATAAGCATGCATTGCAGAAATTCATAAACAATCACTAAAAAAAGGCTTTAAATGCACATTAAATGTAAATTGAATTGAAACATTTTTACAATTGCATGTTATGAAATAGTAGTTAAGTACACTTGAAAATAATAAACAAATACAACATTTTAATATAGACCTGACATATTTTACAGATTTTTTAAAATGCTGCTTTGCTTTCGCAGCCTAAACCATTAGGGGCACAAGGTAACATATCAAACCTCCTGTAATCTCAGATTCTAGTACTATAACATGGTATTTTTGATTACGATTCATTATTTTCAAATCCACAAACTTGAAGTGGGAGGTTTAGGTAGGAGGTACATGCATGTAACGGAAGACTATTTTGATCACGATCTTGTGGGAAAGCGGTTCCACAGAACTATACTGGCAGAATGGAATTTCATTTCAGTTTGTTGCTTGCTAAGGTTGAGTAACACCGTTATCTTCTGCAGGCTCAGTTTGACATCACCGTGGCCAGTGAGATTATGGCAGTTTTAGCTCTTACCACTAGTCTGGAGGATATGAGACAGAGACTTGCGAAAATGGTGGTGGCCACCAGCCGCAGCGGTCAGCCTGTTACCACAGAGGATTTGGTGTGCAGCTCTCTTTTTCACCTTGTATAAAACAATCTTCAGATGGTTTCTGTGTTTTTAATCATGTTTGTTTTAGGGAGTGTGTGGAGCTTTGACTGTACTCATGCGAGATGCTATCAAACCCAACCTCATGCAGACACTTGAGGTGAGAGGCGTCATCCTGTTTTGGGTGTTTATTCATAGATTCATCATTTTCTTAAGGTTTTATAGATCAGTTGTCTGTTGTTCTGATTAACAAAATTCAGCTTGACTAACATGTCTCTGCAATTGGATCAATCATCTGCTTAGATCAATACATTTCAGCAAGCAATCGGATATGTTTTAAGCCCTTAAATGAATATTTTATCAGGGAAACCCCGTGTTTGTTCACGCTGGACCTTTTGCAAACATTGCACATGGAAACTCATCAATCCTGGCTGATAAAATTGCTCTGAAACTAGTTGGGCCTCAGGGATTTGTGGGTAAGTTACACAGATCACAGGCAACATTGTTTTATTGTTAAAATATTTTTGTATTGTAATTGTAATTATACTTGAATTTAAGTGGGTTTATGTTTTTCAAGTATAAGATTAAAATCAGCTTGGATATGAAAGTGCTATTCGTTTTATGTAACAGATCAATTTAAAGGATGGACAAACACAATTAAGAATGATCATAGTACTCGTACCAAAACGGAAACAAAATGTACCATGAAACAAGCACCCTTACGTTTGGAAGACACAAATAATATCATAAATGTTGTTGTGTTCACTTGCAGCGAATGACAGATTTAGTTTTTATCATGCAAATTTTCATATTTACAAAAATCTATGTGCATATGTACAGACAAACTACATTCATGTTGCTATATGCTAGTGGCTAATAATATACCTATTTCATTTAATTTCTATTAATGCTCATTTCTATTAATATGTTGTATAATAATTTTATTAAATAAACAATTTGTTGAATTGTATTATATAAACAGGTTGTTGGATGGGTTGTGTAGATCATTTAAATTTAGCTAAGTAACGGTTCTTCTACTGATAACCTGAAATAATACTGGCTAGACGTACTTTAAACCTTCTAGCTAATGTAATTGACTTATTTCTTTTGTTTGTTGTCAGAAATAATCTGCAGGGAAAGTTAAGTTTGTTCACAAAATTTTTCCTTCAAATACCCCACTCTGCCAGCTCTGAAATATGTGGTTTTGCTGAAAGTAACGTAGGATGAAAAATGGAACATGCTCATATCAACGAAAAGTTGTTTTAGATTTAGAGGGCTTTGCATCTGAACTCTTTGTGTTCGTGCTTTAGAGGTGAAAGTCAAAAGAAACTTCCTTAAGGATTTTAGGAGGCAGTGCCATTTTACTGTAGTGTGTTGTTACTCATTTGCAGTCACTGAAGCCGGTTTTGGAGCAGATATCGGGATGGAGAAGTTTTTCAACATCAAGTGTCGTTATTCTGGCCTCAGACCTCATGTTGTGGTTCTGGTGGCCACGGTTCGAGCGCTGAAGATGCATGGAGGTGGACCAAAGGTATGTTTAATTCTTCTGTCAATTGTATCAAGTATCAAATACAACTCAAGAAAAAAATGAACCCCAAATGAACATTTGAATTTTCTCAGATTTATGCATTTGTCAAACAGAAGAAAATTCACAAATTGCGATTAAATGTCTGTGAATAGTGCAGACCGTGACCGCCCACAGTACTGTAAATGGTTGAACCCATTGTTCTCATTTACATTTTGGCAGTCGTTTTTCAAGCGTTTCTAATTCTGTACATCTCTGGAATGCATAATTTATACAGGAAATTGACAATTTTAGAAATATTTTTTGATTAAATCTCTCCATAGGTCACTGCAGGCATGCCTCTGCCTAAAGAGTATATTGAGGAGGTAAGATTGTTTTAAATGCTCTGTGAATGTTTGCCTGGTCTTTCAAAATTATTCTGGTCAGTATTGTTATTTGGGTTTAGATTGAAAAATAATTTCTACAAATAATAAATGTTTAGTTAAAGTACCATTTACCGTATAAAGTACCGTTTTAGCACATGTCCTGGACTGTGGCAACAGTTGAATAATAGACTCGACCATGAGTAATGATAAAAGTGGTACTGACTCTTTCAGAATCTGCCACTGCTGGAAGCTGGATGTGGTAACATGAAGAAGCAAGTGCAGAATGCTCAGCTTTTTGGAATTCCAGTAGTTGTGGCCGTCAATGCTTTCAAGTAAGACTGCATTTACTAGTTCAATATGTAGAGTAAATATATTTAAATCTGCTGTTTATGCTTCTGATAATGTGCAGAGACAGCTGTAGGGCTATTTCCCACATAGGTTGCTTTTTCAAGAGTTTGTGTCAGAATAAGAACTTTTCCAATATCAGTTTGTGATCTGTTGCCCGTAGTAAAACCTACTTTGACCTTTGTTTGCATTGTCTGACATATAATATTCAGCATGTTTTAAAAACCTTTGTAAAAGTTTGGTTCATGTATGTTTAGCATGTTTTGAGATCATTATGATTTGAGTTGACAAGGTTCGTAGGAATTGCATTCTCTATCAGAGAATGTCTCAAATGTGTTTATTGCGTCTGACTAGTGTTGGCTCGATACCAACATTTTTGCTTCGGTACGGTACCAGAATCTAATACCGGTAATATCGGTACCACATCGGTACCATAGGTGATTAATAACAGCTCCAAAGTAAATTATTTTTAAGATATTAAGGAAACTCCAGTAACTGCTTTAATGCATATTATTTTTATATTTTATATAACACCATTTTATTTTTACACTTACACTGTATTACTGAAAAATGCTTTGGTTCTATAGACTTATCATCATAATATGAACAATTAAATGTTTCAAGTAGGTCTATTTAACAGTAGCATTCAAGATGAAAACTGAATGATCAATAAAAATAAAACACTGCACAGTCTTCAACGTATAAAATAAATATGCAATGACTCTAAATAAAGCTACAAAAGTTTCATTTTCTCTTTAATATGTGACACAGATGTATTAGGTTACTGTCACTTTAAGGCAAATTCTTGTTTTGATGCGGACATACATTTAAAACACAACGGACTGTGCTTATGTGAACCTTTTGTGTTTTTGACATAACAGCGTGTGTATTTGACAGTATAAGAACATATACAAGACGCGAAAGAGAACTTCATGATGATTAGTAGAATAACTGAGATGTCTGGAACAGAGATAAAGTCATATATGCTATGTATGCCGTTGAATGGGGATGTACAGACGCATCGCAGCATGTAGAATATACGTTACACTGTAAAACAATCTAAAGATCTCTCAGCAAAAGTAGAAAGAGCCGAATTTGTAATAAATCACTCACAGTGTGTGTTTAAATGATCGCAAAAGTGCTTGTGGAGCGATTCATCTTGTTCTTCTATGTTGCCGGTTCTGCGTCAGTTCTGCGGCATACTGCCGCCTAGCGGTGAACTTTGGAACAGCAGCGTTTCAAGTACCGAAACGAGCAAAATTCTTGTATTGAACCGATTGAAATCTAACATGTACCGGTAAATTTCCCGAACCGGTTTACCGTGCAACCCTACGTCTGACCATGAAGAATGGAACGACTGGATAATATTCACATATTGTACAATATCATTGGCTGTATGTTTGCAGGACCGACACAGATTCTGAAGTAGATCTGGTCTGTAAATTGGCTAAAGAAGCAGGGGCATTTGATGCTGTGTGGTGCTCTCACTGGGCTAATGGAGGTGCCGGGGCTGTAGATCTTGCCAGAGCAGTGGAAAAAGCTGCAGAGTCACCCAGCTCCTTCAGATTGCTTTATGATACCGAGGTAACAAATAACACGAAAATGGGTTTGTTCAGCATCGTTTTCGTATGTTTGTTTTTTTCACATGTCACAAGTGTACATTATTGTCATTATAATCTGTTTGTACCTGTAACTTACAGCTACCCATTGTAGATAAGATCAGAATTATTGCGCAAAAGATCTATGGTGCAGATGACATTGAACTCTTGCCAGAGGTCCAACAGAAAGTGGACCTGTACAACAAACAGGTATGATTTCTTCACTTAGTTTTTGTGCTCTTTTTATTTGAGACTACAGAAAGTAATTAAAGTCTCCCTGCAGTCAATGTTCACTTCAAACTCATCCTGAGCATCAGAATGGGATAAATGTTTTTTTTCCTGTGATAGTTCTTCATGCCTGAAAATGACTTGAATCAATGCCGCTAAGGTGTCCTCACTCTCTACCTGCGTTTTCTTGCATACCTGTCAACGCTCCTGTTAGGTTATTTCTCCCATGAAGCTCACTTATTTCAGTTATTTCTACCGTGAAACTCCCGGAACACGATTGCGGAAAAAACAGACGTGGAACCCCGGACGCCCCCCGGAACGGGATTGCAGGTCTCTTTCGTATGGACAGTTTTGAAATCAGTACATACTATCCTGTTTTCCAAGCTGTTCTGCTATAAATTCTCAAAACACCTCTCAAAAATACTTGCTACGGATGCGAAAAAATGAATTTTTCATTTCATTTCACAGGCAGTGTAAATCTGATTGACACAACATGAGGTTGTATTTATTTTTTAACACGCTAAAATTTCGTATGAAAAACATCTTAAGCCGTATTTGTTGCTTATTCCATTAACTTGCTTATTCCATTAGCAATGACCCACCGGTAATGTAATGATTTTCCACTGATTCTCTGGTTATTCACTTTATTAATAACTATAAATAAAAAATAAATAAAAATATTATAGGCGACAATAATAAATGATAGAATGTAAAATATAGCTGCAAGCAGCAATTACGGGGTGAAGCCCTACAAGGTCACAAAGGGAAATACATGTGGTCATCAGAGGTTGCGGTAGACTTTTTTATGATGGACAGGCTCGTAAAAAATCTGTCATAATCTATTATTACCCGACATTATGGTGCAAGATGGCATTACGGGGTAATTGGCATGTTCGTGACATCATCACACTGTACTTGAGTTTACTCTAGGAACTTGCTGTATTTTAATACAACTGAATGCCGTTGTTGTTTATATTCATTTATATATTTAATGTTTCTGTTGTCAGATATAAAATAATAATTACAGACAAATGTTCATGTTCATATGTCTAGTCAGTAACAATGACAGGTGCTTGTAAATGGTGTTTTGTACTGACTCACAAGTAAGCTGCGGTTTGGTCATGAATGTGCTGCTTCTGTCACTCACTGAACAGAGAAGAGACCGCCAAGAGAGACCTTTTTTCCACTCACTGGAAGTTAAGGTTCATCCAAAAAGATGCTTGTCGCTTTTCTGAAGGAAAAAACTCTGTGAACACCGCACCACTGCACACCTGTCTGTATGCGTGCATGCGACGCGGGAGTCTGTGACAGATGCATCTGCACCTCGAGTCTTTGCTGACCGCACGCGCGTTTTCCAAAACGGAGCAGGCATAAGTTAATGAATAGGAAACGCGTCCCTTCGTGCTCTACAAGCCTACGATCACGCTCTAATGAAGGGAAATGTTACAAATTGTCTAATTGTAATCTGTCAAAATGACAGACGGCCTTCAGATTTTTCCCTGGCAAAAAAATCTGTCAATGACGGAGAATTTTCGGTTAACGCAACCTCTGGTGGTCATGTTTGATCATGAGTTTTTAAAAATCACACTTGAAATCATAAGGAAAAGTTCTAGAAACACAAGGAAATTGCTTATAACTTTTGACCACTTGGCAGCGCTGGTTTAAAATTAAGGGGAACAAGATGTTCTACTGATTTTGTATACAAAGTTTTGTCAATATTCCAAAGTATTGCAAAGATACAGCCATATGACCCTTTTGCATGCTCACCCTCAGATTCATTGATGAGGTATAAAATAACTGTTAAATCAATCAAAAAGCTTTAAATACGTTTTTGTCAGGAGTGTCTGTAGATGCTGTATACCAAATTATGTGCAAATTGGGACAAATTTTGTAGGAGGAGTTTGAAAAAGTATGTTTTTTATAGAATTCAATATGGCACACAAGAAGAAAAGGGGGAAATCTCAAATAGTAACAGTGAAGGACATTCACTCTGGCTTCCTTTCAAAAGCGAGGGACGTCCATGACTGGTGGGGAGGAACGTGACATCACCTTAAAAACCCAGGAGATTGACATCCGAGCCGGCCAATGAAACAACGGGGTGGATCTGAGAAGGTGACAGAGGCGGAGAAAGAACAGAGAGAAAGAGAGAGAAAAAAACACACAGACCACCGGGACACAACAGATAGTCAGACATTTTGCTGATAGCTGATGGACGATAGTACATTGTTTCCCAATGAATGTTGCAAATGAATGTGCATTGCGCATTTCTTGCAAGAGAGCTTGCAATGTACGTGGCTTATGTTTTTCCTCACGACAGATAGTTTGTAATGTACAGGGTTCTGGCTTTGCCTCGCACCTGATAGAGTTTATAATGTGCAGGGTTTTGAGTTTTCCATGCATGAGTGAGCTTGTAATGCGTGCGGCTGGGGCTTTTCCAGAACAGCCAGAAACCTGGGAGTGGTAATAGATGATCAGCTAAACTTCACGGATCATGTTGCCAGCACCACCCGGTCCTGTAGATTCATCCTCTACAACATTAGGAAAATGAGACCTTTCCTGTCCAAGCATGCAACGCAAGTACTAGTCGAGGCGTCCTGTCCAGACTGGACTATTGCAATGCGCTACTGGCTGGACTCCCAGCTTGCACAACCAAACCTCTACAGATGATCCAGAATGCAGTGGCAATAGTGGTCTTCAATGAACCGAAGAGAGCACAAGTCACTCCTCTCTTCATTAAGTTACATTGGCTCCCTATAGTCGTTCGCATCGAATTCAAAGCTCTGCTCTTGGCCTACAAGACCACCACTGGTTCGGCACCCCCTTATCTTCACTTGCTAATACAGACTTATGTACCCACCAGATCCCAACGCTCTGCAAACGAACGACGTCTTGTGGTGCCATCCCAAAAAGGGAAAACCTCTCACGTACCTTCTCTGGATCGGTTCCACATTTGTGGAATGATCTGCCCGCTGCTACAAGATCAGCAGATTCTGTGGCCATCTTTCAGAATCGGCTGAAAACACATCTCTTCCGTCAACACCTGACTGATCAGTTCTGACTTCTATCTCTTCTCTACTCTTTCTATCCTTAAAAAAATAAATAAACCTAAGCTTTGTATACTGTGGTTGGCTAAATGAGACCAGTTTTACTGCACTTATGCTTTTTGCTGTCCTAATGTTTTTCCGATTGCTTCTATTGTTTACCTCATTTGTAAGTCGCTTTGGATAAAAAGCATGTAAATACATTTAAATGTAAATGTACTCTAAAGCCATATGTCACAGTATCTTGTGTACAGGTTCCGAGTTCAAGTTTCAAAACTTTTTTAATGTGAGCAACAGAACACTGACCAAACATGCACATTTTCAGCCATTGTTGATGAAAGGGGAGTGACCATCAATTGTTTTGATGATCAATCATTTCAACTCCCAGTTAAAGGCTGTGTTCCTTATTTTGTCCACTAGACATTTGTAACTGTGTCCATATTATCCACAGGATCTGTTGAGGTTGACATGACGTTGGTGGGTTTATATTGTTTTTTGTCGCCCCCCAAGGGTTTTGGAAATTTACCCATATGCATGGCAAAGACCCATCTGTCTCTCTCACATGATGCTGAAAAGAAAGGTGTCCCCACTGGGTTTATTCTTCCCATCCGTGACATTCGTGCCAGTGTAGGGGCAGGCTTTCTCTACCCACTGGTTGGCACAGTAAGTATTATAATCTTTTTACTTACATTTTTTTTACATAGTATGCTAAAATGTAGACTACAGAAGCAATTGGAGTGTTCATAGTAAAAAGAAAACGTACAAATTTAGTTGAGTTTTTGGTGTTGCAGATTTTTAAAATTGTCATGTAAACTACAACTCGGAGTACAACTTTACAGTTGCTTGAAACGTCCGGACTCGGAGAGTGCAATGATGGAGAAACTTGGCTGACGAGCAAACTTAGAGCAAGCGCCTTTTGCTTGTACCTGTTTTAGTTTCTGCTAATATGACAGTTAACAGCAACTAGAGTGCTTGCGCTATAATTCTTGACTAACAAGGTGCAAATGCGATCGGGAAAATGGCCTGAGGGAAAACTTAGTTCACGACGACAGCACTCTTTACTGGTTCCGGAACAGTGTTCCTGAAATTACGGGTGGGAAAGCTGCTATTGATTAAGCCAGATGCCTATGATATGCAGAGCTGTCATTTTCTAGCATTGTAAATGACTTATGGTGTATCAATTATGTAGTGTGTAGCACACAAGGTACCAAATGTGTTTTGAGTGTTTGTCATGTATAAGTATTCATTGTGAAATGAGAAAATGTCAGCTGCACAGAGTTTATCATAACACAACACTGATCAGCGTATGATATCAAAGTACCCCAAAATAAGACTGCTCCATATGCTATCTTTTGGTACTTTGTTGTCATGTGTCCTTTGGTATTTGCAGCGGCGCTTAGTCAAAAAAACACGCAGGGCACTATGTATTCTGTGATGTGGAAAATGTGGATGGAATTGCAGAATCCAGAAAAAATGACATTAGATGTATAACCATTATTCGAATTGAAAGGGAGCTAAGAGGGGACTGGGGGTCCCGGACAGTGTTGGGTGTAACTAGTTACTAAGTAATTAGTTACTGTAATTTAATTACTTTTCCCTTGAAAAAGTAAAGTAAGGGATTACGCTTGTTTTTTCTGTAATTTGATTACAGTTACTTTTGATGTAATTAAACTAAATACTTTGTGTAATGCATGTAATAGTGCAATAGTGGAATTGACATCAAAATTCAAAGTCTAACTTTAAAATCTGTGCTTTAATGTATAATTCTCACATTTGTAATACTTTGATCAGTTAATAAGAGTACTTTATGTACTTTAATATTATTTATTTAAATGAATTAAAAGAGCAATTTCATGCCCATCCTTGAATCACTTAACTAATCAAGGTTGATGTAGGATATAGAAAGTAATTAGTAATAAGTAACTAACTACTTTTTGTAGAGAGTAATTTGTACAGTAATCTAATTGCACTATTGAATATGTAATTAGTAACTAGTAATTAATTACTTTTTCAGAGTAACTTACCCAACACTGGTCCCGGACCTCTCATAAGCATTGAGGGACCGCCGGTAAGGCCAGAAATAATGAACTTGGGGTCCCTGTTTTTTTTTTATATAACTAGAATACAAAAACACTTTTTTGTTAAATTATTGACAAAATATAAACATAAAGCAACATTGTCCATTTATTTCTCCCAATTTATCAGCTTTGGGGAGTAACAGATTACATGTAATGTCGTTACGTAATCAGGATAAAAAAAACTGGTAACTGTAATTCATTTGTAATTTAAAAAAACATAGTAATGAGATTACAGTTACATAACAGTGGTTTCATTTAAAACGGAAAAAAAAATCAGTACTTTGCCGTAAGAACACACACTTTTACAGTAGTTCCTGGTTCTGTTGTCAGTGATGACCAGTTTTGGGCAGTAACGCGTTACTTAGTAGTTACTGTAGTTTGAGGACTTTTTGGTAACGCGTAATTTAACTCGTTATAATTCCTAAAATAGTAATTGGATTATAATTCCAAGACAAGGTAACTAACAAACTCAGCATGGAGAGAGAAACATATGCGTTCTGTAGCTGGAAATACAATCATTATTTTGAGTTTATTTCTGTCAAAGGCAAGAACATTGTTGTGCGTTGTCGGTCATGTGGAGGTAAGCAAAACCCTCTCTCCCGCGAAAAACAACCTGAAAGGGGGCAGTACAGCATGGTTAAACTTCCGGAGAAAGTAACGTCACCGGGCACGGAGAGCAATGAATCAACTTCTACTGTCGAGTGCCAGGCTGCTATTAGCAACATGTTATGTTTTGTCAGACTAGTTTTTGCTGCTCTAACGCCGTTATATTTGTTATATGACGAAGAAATCATCATAGAAATATTAAGGAGAGACTTTTTACATTATGGAGTATGCAGGTTTAGATATACTAGTTAACATGAAAAATGTTTTAAGTTAAAATGTCACAGAGTTTAATTATTATTATTATTTATGACAGGCTTTAGTATGGAATAAGCAGAAAGAATGTATTAAAATAATTAAAGACGAGATAGAGTACAGTATGCACTTCCCAATAAAGTTTAGTCTTGAGAAGGCTAAAGAGGTTATTTTGAGGGGTGGGGGTAGTAATGTAACGAGTAGTGTAACTAATTACTTTTGAAATAAAGTAATCAGACCAGTAACTTGATTACTTTTAAAAGGAGTAATCAGTAATTTAATTACATTTCCAGAGTAACTTGCCCAACACTGGTGATGACTTGTGTGAGCCACATGCTGGCACGTGCGCAAATAACATGTCTACATATGCAGATTGAATCACAGCCAGTTGAGATGATGCTGCCAGCGGGAAGATTTTGCAGCTCTTTGTTTTCAAAGAAGAAAATGCAAACAACATGGTTGTAAACTATGCCAAAAACACTTTATCAAAGCTCATAACTAGCCTATACAACATTTTCTTAAATATGTAATACTTTTCATCAGATATTCAACATTTTGGGCCAAATCCTTAATAAATACATCAAGTTGTTTTTTAGTATTTATTCTTAATTGACTGTATTTATATATGTGACCTTGAAGGAATCCAAAAGTTATAAGATTACATTACTTTTATTTTTTTTGTTGCTTAGATTAAGTTACTGAATACGTTTTTATGAAGTAATTTGTAACTGTAACGGAATACGTTTTAAAAGTAAACCCCCACAAGTCTGCAATTTATAAGAAGCTTCTTAAAATATTTTCGTCAGAAAATGCATATGGCTCTCTCTTAATGGTTGGCCAACATTTTTTAAAAAGATTTAATGGCTTGTATTTGACCACTTAAAAAAGCGATATGTCCTGAATGTTGATTATACATAATAAGAGATGCGCTGAAAAAAATCCATTGGATTTACTTAATTTCAATGTGTACATCGGTCCCACATGATCAGATTGTGTTGAACTAACTTATATTTCCTTAATACATTTTTGTGTGTCAGACCTAAACATTTCATTTATATTAGACTACTTCAAACAATCATGTTGACTGAAGGTGTTATTTCTCATTAATGCAACACAAATTTATTTTGCAACGTTAAAGTAATTTCATCATGTCATAGGTACCAGATTTTCAACTGTAATCCCAATTTTGAATGCGAAATAATATTGTATTATTTAACTCTAAAACCATATCTTTATGTCTGTGGTACCAGAATAATTTAAATTGCATTATTAAGTTAACTTAAACCAAAAGGCATTGTTAATATCGGTTTAAATGTGTACATACAAATTTGCCGATTCCATGCCGATCCTTTGTTGCCAGCAAGGCATACATATGAACGAATACAGAATAAAAAAAGATTAATTTGAGCAAGAGAAGCAGGACGTATCATAGTCAAAGCTCAATAGCGGAGCTGTTCAACTGGAGCTGTCAGTTCTAAATGATCAAACAGTTAGTTCCGGTCCTTGATTGTGATTTGTTGTGCTGTGTTCTAAGCAGTTGTACATTTTCCAAAAGCATACAGCTGACCTCCACCAATGCCCCTGAGCTGAAATCACTTGAAATTATGAAATCACTATAAACCATGGCTTCTTGGGCCTTATTGCTATATAAAGCAATAATATATATATATATATATATATATATATATGGATATACCATTTTAAATTACTGCTCATGCAGATGTATTTGTTGCTGTTTGGGTTTGTCTACACGTCTGTTTAAAAGGTTAATTAATGGATTAACTGTTTATAGCCTGTTTATACGGTTTTTTTTTGCAAATCCATTGTAATTATATAAATATATAATGCACTTTTACATAAACATTTTCTTTGCTATTTTTTTAAAGATGCCAACTATTCCAGGCCTTCCCACTCGTCCCTGTTTCTATGACATTGATCTTGACCCTGAGAGTGGAAATGTAGTTGGTCTGTTCTAAATGACCCATTTTTATTTCGGATATCCACTTGATTAATATTGCAGGTTATGGTGGTCTGCACAGGAGTTATTGTGAACATCTGCTAATTTATCATAAATGTAATTCCATTATACTATGTTTTTGTTGTAAAACTATGTAATTGTTACTCGATTGGACCAGAAAATAAAGGATTACATGGCTAGGTCTGGACTAAATGTTTTTATTCTTGCCGTTAAGAACAAATCATCATTTCTCATTGTTTTGTCAATTGTCCTGTATGTTCTTGGTGTAAAAATCTGTTTTATTCTGGATGTATTAGTTTTTCATTAAACCTGCATATTAAAATCTGATGCAACATTTGCAGTTTGACCAAATAAACCATTTTAGGTGTCTCTGTATATATAAAATATTGCCTAATTTCTCTGAGAACTTTGATAAGTGTGTAAACAAGTTGAATAAAAAAAAAATACAAATTTAGAATATAGACAGCTTTGCAGTTGCTATTTGCCACTTTTGATAATGCTGAATAGCATTTCATACTTCCATATCGTCGCTGTCCTTCAGAAGCATTGGATGTCCAAATTTGCTGTTTTTCAGGAAATGAAAAAACCACTGTATTTTTTAAATGATACCGTGTTGAAATACCGTGTTGAAGTTGACAGCGCACTTTTTAATGGTTTTTATTGGTTATGTATTTTCAAAACCAAGTGACAAACATAAAGGGTGTAACTAATAATAATAAGGTGCGTCCCAAATCGCGCACATGTGCACTATTCTACGCCATTTTGTAGCATAAATAGTGTGAGTAGTGTGTTCACATTGAAAATTCTCAAAAAAGAAGTGCACTTTAAGTACCCGGATGATGCACTTTCAACCGAAAATATGAAGTGTTGACACTTCACGGACTCGACGGTTGCAGTTTCGATTGTGTAGCGGAAGGAAGGCAGAGCTATCGGACGCTACTTGTCATGCCGGGCAAAACCGATGAAAATTACAATAAATATACAATGTATAAATAGATTTTTATTTACACGCATTGTGCTGTGCGATTTGACGTCATTTGCACTCGCCTAGGAAACCGATATCTGTCCGGTTGGTATTAAACCATTTAGTTTTCCAATTGGGACCATACTACACTTCTAAAATTCATACACTAGATGGTTGAGTGCATAGTGCGTAGTTTTAGTGCATAGTATGTCGTTTGGGACACTGTCACACAACTAGTGATTTATGGCAATAAAAATGGACATTCAAGGTTTCAGTAGCACAGTAGTGATATGCAGAAACTAATGCAGAACATACAATAGCATTGTTGTAACTACTGATATAACTAATAAGGAAGAGTGAAATATCTGTATTATGTTTGGGGTAAGTAACAATTAGTGACTTTATTCTGACGTATTACTTAGTCATAAAAATGATTACTTAGTTATGAGTCACTTAAGTTTGTAAAGTCATACGGTTGTTTGTCATACAGTTGTCTGTCCAACTGCATTCTACTTTGTATGGAGTACGCACCCAAGACTTTCACTCATTACACATGGTGATGTGACCATAAAAGTGAGTTGAGTGAGTGTACTGTGTACTGAATTGATATGTATTACTGTGTGTATTACTTTTGTCAAAATACTCAGACCAACGTCTGAAATAACTTTGTCAGAGTGAGTTCTCCCTATTACCACAAATTACATGAATCCATCTTTTTTCGCAAGATGCAAAAATAGCCATTAAGCCTTGAGTAAACTCTAAAAAAAAAAAACGTTGGGTTATTTTTGCTACCCAATAGTTGGATTAAAGATATTCAGTCTTTATGTTGGGTTATTCCTCACGTTTATTGGGTTATTTCTGTAACAACTCAGCCAGTTGGGTTAAAATTGGGTTGAGCGAGCGGTTATTTTAAATTTCAACGGTCGACTGGTGCCACTGCTGTGCTGACAGACTAGAGGCAAGTTCAAATTAATAGTATGTGTGTATGCAATGTTTTTATTGAAACACAGTTCTTTCGCTGCTTTCATAAATTTACATCTCTGTCGACTGTTTTTGTCCATTTTACAATCTGCATGACTGTTGACGCCAACAGTCTGTATCAAACGTATAAAAAAAATCATTGGTTGGTATGCCCCCTCGCTTTGATTTTTCTTTGCCCGAAACTTTTAGGTAAGTTATAAATTGTTGGGGAAATCATATGTTAGATATTTAACTGCCACTTTCGGCTTTTGGACCCAGCGGAAGCACTTCCATGCGGTGTGGTGACTGTTGCTGCTGTGTGTCTACATCGGACGCGGCATGATAAAATAGATATACAGATACAATACAGAGATACAATAGATTGCATTAGAACCCATTAAAATTTTAATTACATTTTGTCCAAACTGAATGTGGCGTGACACGACAAACCCATTAAGAACAAGCCATTGTCGCATCGCGTCCGGTGTAGACACGGTGTAACTCAAAAGCACCTGAATTCAAATGACAAGTGATTTTATTTTGTTACTTTTATTACTTTTCTTTTTTTTTACCAAATATCCGCAAATTCATTTTGATGGTGTTCATTGACCCCATATCACGAGGGGGCTTCCTTAGTCGCAAAATGATTTTGCTTTTTAATTGGGCCCAAACGGGCAAAACCACTTGGGCCCTACATGGGCTAACCCATGTAGGTGTTTCCTAGCCATGCTGGCTAGGTTGACTTGGTGAATGTGACATAAATACATATGATTTTTCTTTTTAATGATGTGAATACTAAATAAAAGCTACCTAGCTTTACAGGAACAGTGTTGCTCCTCAATGTAGTGATTCTCGAACGCCAGTTGATGCAGTGCTCTCAGTTTTATAGGATTTATAGCTTCAATCTTTATTTTGTGAACTTTATCCTGAGTCACTTTCCCATCCTGAATATATTCTTCAAATGCATGTTGCAGACTTCCTTATTGCTTTTGGCTGAAAGTACGTCATTTTTCCCCAGAAATGATTATTTTCCGATAATAATTCTTTAGTGCAGTGGGAGCGCTTTGGCTGAGGTCGGACATAGCAAAAGGGGGCAGGCTTTGTGAAGGGTCAATTCCATTTCCCTGTAGTAACAGACTTGCATAATGGATTTTCAATGACAAGCTTTCAATTTACTTTATATTATCTACATTTTAGAGAGATTTCTATGGGAAGGATAAATCTAAGAAGTGGGACCTGGACCCCCTTAACTGACGAATTTGCAGGGGAGAGATGAATAAGTCTGAAAAAAACATGTAATACAGTCATGTGAAAAAGGACCTAAAATGTTTACTGCTTTGAAATTTAAACAAGCAAACATGTAATCCTCTTTGAAACGGTGCATAATAAATGAATGTTTTCTATCATATGATACGTGAAATTAACACTGCCACAATTAAAAACAGATCAGTCAATGGAAAAAGGATGACCCCTACAGTTCATCAGGCCAAGATGTAATGATGATCTATGAATTCTGGATCATGCTTGTACTTTTTTGACAATACAGTTTCAATACTCAATAATATAGTGTATATGTGCATATTTACAAATTAGGATATCTGTTTTTAGGTTGGAACAAATATCAGGAGGAGCAATGGAAGACAATTCCTTCACATTCTGCAGATTGGGGATAAAACCAATTGCTGTCAAGGCTTTATTTGTTTTTGTTTTTTGTCTGCTTTATTGTCAATTCTGCCACATGTACAGTACATACATATATTGGATTGAAATTGTGTTACTCTCATACCCTTGGTGCATACAGATAACACAACACACAGAATAAACATATATTTATAAAATACAGATTATACATATATAAAATACAACTTTACAAGCAGGGATGTTAAAAAACATGGGGGGGGGGGCGGAGTCGAAGGACCTTCGGATGCGGTCAGTGGTCATGGGGAAAGAGAGGGGGGCAGGGTGGAGAGGAAGTTTAGCTTCCTGACTGCCTGGTGGATGAAGCGCTCATGTCCTGGCCTGGAGACTCCGCAGTCTCCTCCCTTATGGCAGCAGCCTGAAGAAGCTGTGTGTTGTGGGTGGGATCACCTGCAATGCAGAGGGCTTTGCGGGTGAGACGGGTTCCATAATTGTCCTGGAGGGAGGGGAGAGAGCTCACCTGGCCTCATTTATCAGAAATCATCTTACGACAGGCAGATGTGTATTAAGACCTCATGGTGCCCCTGGGCAACAGCCCCAGAGGTGCCCCCCATCAACCCACCTACCCACACGCATGAATCCACTCATTAAAATATTTATATATTAAAAGATTTTATAAGAATGAAACTCAGCAATTTACAATATACTATTTTACAAGAATTACACATTAACATGACACTTTTGTAGAATAGAACACAAAAACAACTCTTTTCCATTAAGTATTTTTAACAATTAGGCCTACTGTAGTTAAGGGGCACCTGCTTTGTGTTGTAATGTTACATTTCAGGTTTTGATGTAGTGAAAAAAAATCACTAACATTTTTTTAACAGGTGTAAATGTTGTGCGTGCCACAAAGTGGGGGGTACAGGGACACACGCACACACATATAGTTTGCATGTATGTATTCACATTAGGGGGACAATGGAACAATGTACAGATTTTCAGGACATTGGGACTTTAATTCACCAAAGTGGCATTCACCAGATTACAATGTATAGCAAGGTTATTCAAATAACATGAAACGTTATTGTTACAATTTTAACTGCTATACAGCTATTCAAACGCTCTATTTAAGCACAGTATGTGTATATTCTTCTTACTAAACGATCACATAAGTACTAAGATAAAAGTGTACTCCACTAAAAAGGACATATGAATTGATTGCTATAGTGATGACACCGTTCTTCACTTTCACTTTAAAACCCAGGTTTGGACCTTAAATAGTGGCCTTTACCTCCACGTACTATTAGCATACATTATCGGCACTATAACATCTTATTTCTGAAGCATGCCATGTATATATACCTTTATTAATCAGTGCTAATCCCTGCATTTTAGTCGCCGCTACAACAATGCGCTCTGCATCGTTCCTGCTTCCATCTGTTTGAAGATTAAAGCGTACACGAAAGACGACGCGCCTCATAACACTTACTTGTGATTGGCTGAATGTTAATTCACTCAAATCTATGTAACTAACCAGATAACATGGGCGGGAATGTTGGCGTGTGTCGAAAAGTGCGGAGGACAGAACCATTTTTATCTGAAGTGGGGATATTCCCGCACATGGTGCCACCCCTATTTAGCGCAGATACGTGACTTAAGTCTTAAAAAACAAGTGCTTATGTACATTTATAAAAAATATATATTTTGTATTGCGGGTTTATTTGGCGCCCCTAAAGTCCTGGTGCCCCTGGGCACTTGCCCAATTGCCCATATGGTTAATCCGCCTCTGACGACAGGGTTTACGTGTGATTCATCAAACATTCGTATGCCGCCAATCTCAGTGTACGAATGATCGTACCTTGATAAATGCAGCGGCTGAAATCGGTCGTCATTTACATATCACGCCCCTATAAATTCAGAGTGTAGACGCCTCGCCCCTAGATTTTGAGAGAAACGGAATCCGGCCAAATAGAGGAACTTTTCCGATTTAGAAATTAAAGTGTAACTTGAAAAGCGGAATCACATGAAGTAAAAAAAAGGAAGTTTGGAAACAGATCGTTGCGGTCAACAGCGTTGGTGTAGTGAACCGAACTCCAGCTGAGGTTTGTATTTTTTATTGTATATTTATGTTTTGTAAATATGAGCGCAAATATTTTATTTTATTATTAGTGTATTTTACACTGAAAGTATTGTTGTTGCTTTAAATTAATTTGGTTGTATAATGCATTTAAATTTAAACAAAATTAATCTGACTTCAGTCTCGAAAAACTTTGTTTAAGTTACATGAATGTGTTAATGTAAAAACGAATGTAGATATAATTTACTGATCATATTTAGGGCGCAATTATAGAATAGGCTAATGTTTATATGTAAATGTTTTTATACCGTTTTCTTCATTTAGGTGAAGAAAAAATGATCTGTGGCGGAGTAGACAGATGCATGTTTATTATAAGCAGGATAAAGGTTTAAAATATAATGCTAATCTTGCATGGCTGCTTAAATCAAGCACACACAGTTTTATTTTCGCTTCATTTATTTTTTCTCTTTCAGTTCTGTCAGCGGCTGGACCAGCGGTCTTCAGCCCCCATGTACAAACCAGCCTGGAACCTGCCACACAAAGACAGGCAATCTCGAGCTGTGACCCAGTGCGCGTCCTCCACCCCATCGAACATCGCCGTTCGCACAAATAAAAAACCATCAATGCATGCGTGTTTTCTGTTTTTATTAAAACGCATATTTGTCAAACAAAGAAGCTATCATCTTGCAAATAGGTAAACTTACCAATTATAATTGATTATTGTAGGTTTTTAAATGTATGACTTTTAACTGTACATTTTAATGGTAGCCTAAAAGCTCGTGTTTTTACACCAAAGCCCCAGTCAGCAATGTAATTTCAAACAATTAAATGACCATAGGCTAGAAAGGAAAATACTTTATTAATGTAATGAAAATAAGAAATCGCATCGGAATCTATTTTTACATTTGTTACACAAAACGAAAAAAAACCCGAATCTTTTATTTGTCATTATTCCTTTTCAGGATTCAGGGTCAATCAAAAAAAAAAAAACTTGCGTACAGGTACTGAGACCTGTCGTGAGATTTGATCGTAGCAACCGCCCATATTGATAAATGCCAAGTTTTGCGTGGAAACGACCGTTTCATAAATGAGGCCCAATATGCGTTGGAGGGTGTTGCGGCAGGACGCGTTGCAGGGGCCATACCATACAATGATGCAGCTAGTCAGAATGCTCTTGATGGTGCCTCTGTAGGGTTCATGATGGGGGCTGGGGCTCTGGCTCTTCTCAGTTTGCGGAGGAAGTAGTCTTTTACAAGCAGTTTATTTTACAAAAGCAAAGCCTGTTTAGTAGTTTTTGTTAAGGTAGTTTATATAAGCTGGACTAGCCACTGTTCTGTTCTGTTTATTCATTTATTTGATTCTTGTAAATTGATTCTTAATTGCAAGTAACTTTATGATAAAAGGAAGTACATTCATAAAATTGCAACCAAAACGTATTGTATTAGAAATAAAGCATTGTAAAGATATTTCTATGTTGTGGATTATTAGTTTACACATCAATGAAATAATCACAAATAAATATATAACAATTAATAGGTTATCAGCATTCTTTTTTTACAATCTCAAATAAGAGCGGCATCACCATGAGTGACTTTCTATGGGATGCTCCTGAAGTCTGTAAAGTAATTGTTATCCGTTAGAGAATGTTACTGATAATGGTGGGTAGGAAAAGTTTTTGAATATTTTTTGCGGTTAAAGTCCGTCTAAACAGCTAACAAGGAAATTTCCTGTGTTACAACCACAAAAACACAAAATGTAAATGCCGTTTGAAGACATTCCACACCTCTCAAAAACATCACAGCATATTGTTTACTTGTTATTAACTTTATTGTTACTTATTAAGTAGAGAGTAAAAAATAGAAATTAGGGATGCATGATAAATTATCGGCCATATCGGTGTCGGCCAATAAATGGTCATTTTTAATGTTATCAGTACCGTCCGGTAATACAATTTAGGCCGATATATTATAGCCAATGAATCATAATCACTTCCTCTGGTTAAACTTCTTCAGCTGCACGCTGCAGTTAAAATACAGTAGAGTACTGTCTTTCTGTCATGATCATTCACTTACTGCTATTAGCAAAACATTGTTGATGTAGGTAGGTACAGTATGTAGATTTATATATGTATGTAAATTACAGGAACAAAAGAATATTGCTTGAATCAGACTGCTGTCTGAATGCTTTCTGTCTTGAGACCTGTTAGACATGTGGCTATTAAGACATTTTTTCTGGGTTGCTCTGGAAGAACATGAAATTTGTTTATTAAATAAAAAATACACCAGAAAAGTTTGAAGGTTAAAGAATCGTTAACTAGTGTAAAGCAGGCTTGGTACATGAGTTTCAGGGAAAAAAAGAGAACTAATGGTTACCCTGTTTTCTGCAGTCAATGTTTTCAAATAAAAGCAGTTGTCCACTTTTTTGGCTTTTGTTTAAGTAGGGAACTTTATATTAATATTTAGATACTGTATATCGGCCATATATCAGTTATCGCCTTCCAATGTTAAAGAATTATTGGTTATCGGACAAAATTTACATATCGGTGCATCCCTATAATTGAAATAAAGCAAAATATATGAAAAATACAAAAACTTCAGAGGAAACCTCAGAGTAAGAGCTAAATCACTATTTCACACTATTTTACTGACAGCACATCTCTTATTGTAGGTTAAAAAACATCACACACTGCACTTTGTGCATTTCCATCTGTGCTGCTGTGACTGCCTGACTTTGTCTGTTAATATGAAGGTCCAAAAAATGAATAATGTATAGTAAAAAAAACCTACCTCCTGAGAAAAAACAGCATCGTTCTAAAAGCAAAATATTACACAATAAATACAAAAAGCTCTGCTTATTTTTTGTGCACCTTGCTCAACAAGTTGCTTTTGTAAAAATTAAGTAGATTTTTATTATGACTCAAATACATATTGTTACTGCTTACAGTAAGTTTTGGTTGAGCTGTTATCGAATTAATTTCAACATTTTAGTTGTTTACTTGCAGCTTAAATGCCACATAAGTGTTGATGTATTAGTTCTAAACAGCTTTTTAGTTGATTCCTATAGTTGGTTCATTCTCAACTCAACTCAACTCAACTCAACTCAACTCAACTCAACTCAACTCAACTTTATTTATATAGCGCTTTTTACAGTTTTCATTGTTACAAAGCAGCTGTACATGAGACATATTGACTATAAGCAAAACAATTAAAGTTGTACCTATAAAAACAAGAAAAAGGTGAAAACACAGAAGACAGACACACCCACATACAAAACACTCCACACACACAATATGCACACGTACTAACACACATAGACATAGACACACACACACACACACGGAAGCACAGTCACACGGACGCGCACGCATGCACACACTCACACAGACAAGCACGCACACGCACACACACACACACGCACGCACGCACGCACGCACGCACGCACGCACGCACGCACACACACGCAGACACGCACACACACACGCACACACACGCACGCACGCACGCACGCACACACACACACACACACACACACAGCGAAAGCACACATTTAAGATAAAGGAGAGAAAAACACAGGTCAAATAAATAACTATATATTATAAATTCCTATATGCAATATTAATTACAGTTTTTTACGATTGCTTAAGCACAATTTTGAAAACAGGGCCCGGTTTGTCAAAACACTACACACAATTAACACAACCCTACACCAACGTAGCACAACACTTCAGATCATTTGCAAAATGGAACACTTTTGTCAAAACTATCCACAACTTTTTAAAAACAATATTTTGTTACCATACGGAACACACACATTTCATATGACTTTAATCTTTTTGAACCAGTTACACACTGCTGTTGCTAACCTAAAACACTTTTAGCAAGTCTAATTCTCAGTGATTAGAGTACTGTAAATGAAGTACACAGAGAAAGTGCAACTATACAATAGTTCACCAAACACTACACAAGACCAATGCTGCAGACTGAGGAAAATATCATTGATTTCTTTCCATATACCCAAATCAGTCAACATGGAGAATCACAACAAAACATGTCCCAGTTGTCATGCTACTACAGTAGTGTGCATAACACTGTTAGCTCAGCAAACAACAGACAAATGTAAAATACTGTATCCAGTACAGGTTACAATTACAGTAAATAACAACAACAACAAACATAAATAATCTGAAAAAACTGACAATATTGTACAGAAAATACTACAGTAAACATACTATACATTATCTCTTCGCCTAGCTGGATCTGGCCAGAGAATTTCATCAACATCACAAGCAATATCCTCATTAGCAAGACAACGCGGGAAGAACCGTCTTGAATGTCGAATCCATCCTTGCACAGCTGCGGCGTCGACTTGGTCACAGGCTTCCTCCATGGCCTGAATGAGGGGTACCTGAGCCTGGGGCTGGAGATCGTAAACCTTCCACCGCCATGCAGAGAAAAACTCTTCGATAGGGTTTAGAAACGGAGAGTATGGTGGAAGGTATAGTACTGTCAACTGTGGATGGTGTTGAAACCAGTTCTGGACCAAAGCAGAGCGGTGGAATGACACATTGTCCCAGATGACAGTGTATTGTATCTGGTGCATTTCATTACCTGCTGTGATGATGTGGTGCAATCGGTCCAAAAATGCGAGAATGTGAGGTGTGTTGTAAGGGCCCATTTTGGCATGATGGAGGAGAACCCCATGCTGTGAAATGGCAGCGCAAAGGGTGATGTTACCCCCACGTTGCCCTGGGACATTGATTATAGCCCTGTGGCCAATGATATTTCTGCCTCTCCTTCTTGCTTTTGTGAGGTTGAACCCTGCCTCATCAATATATACGAATTCATGCACGATTTCCTCAGCATCCATCTGCAAAACTCTCTGAAATACAGTGAAAGACAACATTGTGTAGTTCAGGATAGGTCTAGTATATTACAGTCAATTTAAAAAAGTAATGTGTGGAGTATGCATCATCACAGTGCTAAAGTGAACAATACAAACCTCCACATACTCATGCCGCAGCCGTTTGACCCTCTCTGAATTCTGCTCAAAAGGCACTCGATACAGTTGTTTCATTTGAACTTGATGTCTTTTTAGGATGCGTGCCAGTGTTGACTGAGAGACCTGATGGACATTATTGATAATGGCATGGTCACCGATAATGTTTGCTTGTAGTTCTCTGAGCCTAATAGCATTATTGGCCAAAACCATGTTTATTATCTCTCTCTCTTGTTCTTGCGTGAATATGGGCCCCCTTCCTCCTTGTTGTTCCCGACCCTCAATCCTATGTAGAGAATAATACATGTAACTTACTGTACAATGTCACAGGAAGGGGTATCACAAGTGCTTATATGGTGCATACAATAAGCTTCTGATTACTTTAACTGTAGACAGATCTTCTTTTACCTGTTTTCCTGTCGAAAAGTCCTTATGACAGATGCCACTGTATATCTGCTAAGATTTGGCTGAACTCTCAGTCCAGCTTCCCTCAGCATCAATCCGTGTTTCACAACATGGTCCACTAGTGTTGCACGAATGTCATTTGATAAGTTTGGTCCTCTTCTTCTTTGTGCACATTCTCCTCCTGCTTCAGGTCTTCCTCTGCCTCTGCCTCTTCCTCTACCTCTACCTCTACCTCTACCTCCTCCTCCTCCTCCTCCTCCTCCTCCTCCTCCTCTGTGTAGTCCTCCTCTCACCCTCACTCTTCTTCTGACTCCTTCCATTTTGGTTGAAGGCAGGTGAACCTACCTGCTGCATTTTTATAGTGCTTAAACCTGATTGTTGTGTCTACAATTTAGCAATCATGTGTTTGTGCACCTGATGGCTGTGTTTAACAGATTGGCTCATAGGTGTGGTAATTTGACAGTCAGTGCTTTGGAATTGCAAGGAAGTGACATCATGATATACTTCTGTGTCTGATGTATACAAGTGTGTTTAGTGTTTTGCAAATCACTGTGTGTAATGTTTTGCAAATAGTGTGAAGCTGACAATGTGCTTACAGTTGTGCAAATCTAGCCTTGTGTTTTGCTCCTTGAGTGTAAGGTTTTGCTAATTGTGGGAAAAGTTTAATTTTAGTGTGTAAGCAATCGTAAAAAACTGTAAGTAAAACTTTAAAATTCTAAAGCAGCCCCCCCCTGGCCAGGCAAATAGTGCAAAACAGTATGCAAACGGTGTCGAGGAACCCAAAACTCCAATCGAGAAAAAAAACCTCAGGAGAACCCAGGCCCCCTCTGGCAAAAGTTGCTGCCTCTGCACAAGCTCGACAGTGCTTGCACAACAAGGCTAAACACAAACAAATAAGCTTACTATTAAGGTAAATTATAGTTTTAAGATTATCATTAATGATCTAGTAGCATTTGAAATTTTGTAGTGAAGACGTGTCAGGTGACCGCGTCCTTCTTTATCCAGCTCTATCATCTCAGCTCTTGTCAGGTCGCCGCTTCCCATTCTCCGCTCTACCATCAGGTCAGGCCATGAAGACGTGTCAGGTGACCGCGTCCTTCTTTATCCAGCTCTATCATCTCAGCTCTTGTCAGGTCGCCGCTTCCCATTCTCCGCTCTACCATCAGGTCTGGCCATGAACTGCATCCTGCTCGCTGTGGTAACCTTGGAACAATGAGACAAGACTGGCTGAGAGTAGAGTACTGTTCTGCACTCTTTGATGCAACAAGTACATCAGTTGTGTTTTTGGTTCCGGTTGATCTAACTAATGCAGCCTAAACCCTCTCTTGCATACACTACACTTCCATAATATAAATCCTCT